>NC_057797.1:782443866-782457333 GCF_018294505.1 Triticum aestivum
TGCATTGAATGTGGTAGCGTGCACACTACTCCATGGGGCCTCGATTTACATTTTTGTAGGTTGTGATAATACGATTCAAAGTGTGGGCTGTGACAGTCAGTACCGACCCCCTTTCCCAAACACCCAACCATGAAAATTCCAAACCTTCAAATCCAAGAATCAAACAGACCCATTGCTTGAGTGGTACTACTCTTTCATGTTTTTGATAAATATTTGGTGTTGTTTTGCTAACCTTAGCTCTCGCATTGCCATGTACATAGGTACTTTATAATTCTCGATGATTTATGGGATAAAAAAGCATGGAAAGAAATCAGTTATGCACTTACCGACGATAAGTGTGGAAGTATAATAATCACTACAACCCGCCATGTTGAGATCTCTAAGGAATGTTGCTCTTCTAAAGATGGTATGATTCATAAGATGAAATCTCTCTCTGATGATGACTCGCAAAAACTTTTCTATGGAAGAATATTTCTAAGTGAGGTGTGTCCTTCTCGGTTTGAGCAAGTATCCAAAGAGATTCTTGAAAAAATGTGCAGGGGTACCATTAGCCGTCATTAGTGTGGCTAGTTATTTGGCTAACAATCAGAACAGAGACCAAATTGATCAATGGGAAGCTTTGCTCACTTCTATTGGCCCTGGACTTAAAAATGGTGATGATCATGTGGACGAGATGAAGAGGATATTATTATTGAGCTATTATGATCTCCCTTCCTATTTGAAAACATGCTTTTTATATCTAAGTATCTTTCCTGAAGATCATCAAATTAGCAGAGACCGGTTGACAAGGAGATGGATTTGTGAAGGTTTTATCCAAGTAAAAGGTCAAACCAGCCCACTTGCAGAAAATCAACCTAGTCTCCTTGAGCTAGGAGATGCCTACTTCAACGAGTTAGTAAACAGGAACATGATCATGCCGATAAACATACATAGTGGTAGGGTTGGAGCTTGTTGTGTACATGATATAATGCTGGATCTTATATGTGAATTATCAAGCGAAGAAAACTTTGTTACTGTATTGGACTTTATCAAGGGAGACACACCTTTGGAAAAGAAGTTCCGCAGGTTGTCCCTCCAAAAGGGCATGACAGATCCCACCACTACTCGGATGGCTACCACAAGCATGTCACAAGTGAGGTCTTTTACCGCTTTTAGTCCCTCTGTCAGTAAGATTCCCTCTATTTCTAGATTTCAAGTTTTGCGTGTATTGGATCTGGAGGGTTGTGATCTTCAAAAAATCCCTGGCATTGACCTTAGTCATGTTGAGAAGTTGTTACATCTGAGGTATCTGGGGTTAAGGGGCACAAAGGTTGGCAAGCTCCCTATGGAAATAGGAAAGCTACGGTTTTTGCAGACACTAGACTTACAATTGACCAATTCAAAAGAATTGCCGTCCAGTGTTGTTCAGCTGAGGCATTTGATGTGCCTAATCCTTGATTTTGATATGCCACTACCAAAAGGGTTCAGCAACATGACATGCCTTGAACAGCTGATGGGGCACAATATGGGCTTTGTTTCTGAAGAAACTGCAAAAGAGCTGGGCCATCTGAGCAGGTTAAGAGAGCTCGCCTTTAGATTTGATTCAGATATTGGCGAGGG
Organism: Triticum aestivum; assembly: GCF_018294505.1. NCBI lineage: Eukaryota > Viridiplantae > Streptophyta > Magnoliopsida > Poales > Poaceae > Triticum > Triticum aestivum. Next base: position 782,445,466 of record NC_057797.1, read on the forward strand.
AGTTGATGATGATGAAGATACTAAAGCACTGATTGGATCCCTAGCCAAGCTATACAAACTCGAGAGCCTGGAGATCTCCTCTCCTAAGTATTGGTTTGACAATGTCCTTATGGATTGGGTGCCGTCACAAAACCTACAAAGGCTTAGATTGTACGGAAAATTCAGGAGGTTGCCTACATGGATTTGTTCTTCGTCTCTACCTCTACTCTCCTACCTTGATCTAAATGCCATGGAAGTGCGATTCAGAGATATCCAGATCCTTGGGATGCTGCCGGCTCTCCGTTATGTCACTCTCATTTCTGTGCTCAGCAAAGGCAGAAACTTAGTGGAGAAGTTGGTGCTTAGTTTTGGTGCCTTCCCCAGTGCGAAAGTGTGCCTTTTCCACAAACTTATACTGGTGCACCCTACCTTCCAACCAGGAGCCATGCCAATGGTTCAACGCCTTCGCTTCGGTCTCCGAGTGAATGACATCATCAGTCCCGACTTCAATTTGAGCATACAGAACCTTCCTTCGCTACAGCAACTCAGAATTGACCTTCTCGATTATGAAATCAAACATGAGGATTATTCTCAAGCCATGGACGTGCTGAGGTGTGTGGCAGAAGGCCATCCCAAGAATCCCACCCTTCGTGCTGATAAATTCATTTGATGATGGAGAGGTGCCCCTGCTTCTGCATTTAGTTCAATGATTCAGTCCCCTGTTTGTTTTGGCTTCTTTAACCATTGTTTCTTCCAATTTCAGGCCGAGTCAAGCCAAGCCGAGCGATGAACAAAATCCTGTGTCCTCAAGGTACTAATTGCATCCAGTTGTTTTCTACATCACGCATGTGTTGGGTAGTAACTAGCACTCGCATTAGTCCTTCATCATCTTCTTCAGCTCTCCACTTTCTGTTTACTTCACCATCTTCTTTATGCAATATACACCGTATGTGATTTTTTGTCTCTGCCTTTGATTTCAGCTAGCAGGAGGTGATTTCCTCGGCGGCATCAACTCTATCATGCAAATCTCCATCTTCCGAGCCCCGGTTGCAAGCTTTCGATCTTCCGCATCTTCAATTCATGTACCCTCCGTATCATCGAGGTGAACTTAATTCTGTGTGCTTTTGACTGTACTGTTTATTTGATGAACCAACTTGTTTGTTCAGTGTGTAATAAGGCTAGTTTGGTAGGGTGCCAGGTTTTTTGTCCCTTAGGTTATGTTCCCAGCGAATGTAACTAGAGGGTTTTCCTGGTGTGCGTTTAACTCAGCGAACCTATTTCCATTTCTATTGTTGTGTGGAATACTGTCTACATTCTTGTAAGATAAAATTTGGTGATATTCTATTCTGTTCTTGCTTTCCATGGTTCAGGAACCATTACATTTCTAAGGTCCTCAGTTTTACTTCCTGAAAGCTAGCTAGCTTGATGAACTATCTATTTTCACTTTCCTTCCAAATAAGTAGCTCATGATGTACTTCCTCCGTTGCTAAATATTTGTCTTTCTAAACATTTCAAATAGACTATCACATACGGATATATGTAGACATATTTTAGAGTGTAGATTCACTCATTTTGCTCCGTATGTAGTCATGCACTAATAAGACTCCAAATCCTTGGTTTGAGCATCCCTTTCTTTTGTAACCTCTCTTAGGAACTTCAAACGGAACAAGGCTAGGTGCCCCTTGCGGGAAACTATATTCAAGAACTAATCCATTCGACCCGACGAGGATCGAAGCCACTCGTTGAAATATCTAAAAAGACAAATATTTAGGAACGGAGAGAATACTACGTAGTTCACTTCTTTGTGATGTGATGTACACTACTACCGGCTTGTTTGCCGGCTGCCTCTGCTGCCGTCATGGCTGCATTCAAACTCCTTTTTGTCTTTCTCAAAATCAGTAAGTGAAGCCCTAGTCAGTTTGTTTATTTGGATGCCTATTTATTTTCTTCGTTCCCAATGATGATCTGCTATTACCTTTGTACAGAATTAGTGTCCCACTGGAGACAGGGCAGCTACGTATTTTTGGTGTTCGTATAATGTAGTAAAACATATTGAGTTCACATTATGATCTCAAGCAGGCAATTTTTACAGAACACGAAGAATACAAGTTCTCACTGATAGTATGCACTAACAGTTTCACTTTCACTTGTGAATTTCTTGTGGTGTCAACAAAAGAAACTTCATAATCTGAAAGATTGAACAAGTCTAATTAGGAATGGCCACGGTCGGCCTTTTAACTGCGGAATCTCTCCGTAAATTACAGAGAATTACTCACCTATTTGCCATGCGCCGTGCCGCCGTGCCGCACTCGCCGTCGACAATCTGCTGCGGTTTGCTGCCTTCTGGTTATGGCCTTTGCGCAGGTTGGGGGCTCGCCGGTGCTGCTCGCCCGGCTATTGCTAACTGGAACGCCGACGATCCACTGTACGCCGGAATAAGAAGTCACACCGAAGGAGTCGCTGCCTGAGCTCCCCTGCCGCCTCTGGTAGTCAGAGCACAATTAACGAGCGCTCCTACGGGAGCCTTGCAGCGATCAGCGCCACTTGGCGCACTCCCAGTCATTCGTCATGTGTCGTGCTTTAGGCGCTCCCTCCGAATTTTGTCTTTTTTATATTTATTTTTCCACATGCGTTTTTGCCTTTTTAACGGTTTTTTTCTAGGTTTTTTTCGACGTTTTGTTATTCCACCGGTCTTCCCTAGCTTTTCAACAAAAAAAAATCTAAAAAAATAATTATTTTTGCGCAAAAAAACGTGTTTTTTTTTCTTTCGCAAAAGTCACGGTTTTGCTCCCGCGAGAGGCATGATTTTACTTTCGCGAGAGTCATGGCCGTGCCTCTCGAAAACGAAAAAAACGTGTTTTTTGTTTTCTTTTCATTTCGCGAGAGTCACGGTTTTGCTTTCGCGAGAGTCACGGCCGTGCCTCTCGAAAACGGAGAAAAAACACGTTTTTCTTTTTTTTCGCGAGAATCATGGTTTTGCTTCCGCGAGAGGCACGGTTGTGCTTTCGCGAGAGTCACGGCCGTGCCTCTCGAAAACGGAAAAAACATGTTTTCTGTTTTTTTTCTTTTGTGAGAGTCACGGTTTTGCTTCCGCGAGAGGCACGGTTGTGCTTTCGCGAGAGTCACGGCCATGCCTCCTCAGAAACGAAAAAATGTGTTTTTTCTTTTTTTTTTCTTTCACGAGAGTCATGGTTTTGCTTACGCGAGAGACACGGTTGTGATTTCGTGAGATGCACAGGGTGCCTCTTTCGAAAAGGGAAAAAACCGTACTCCCGGTTCAGTTTTTACGTCCAGTTTTTTTCATGAAAAAAAGGTTCGTCAAAACTTATTAACATGGGATCTAGTTTTGAAGATCTTGACGTGAGAAATCCAACGATAAAAGCAGTTCGAGATTTGAACGCACGGTTTAAGAGATAAAACGTTTTAAATAAACGAATTTATAAAAAAAAGAAAAACTCCTAGATTACGACAAGTGGCGCACATATAGCGCGCTACTTGTCGCAAACTGGGAAAATTGGAGTGATCTTCACAAGGAATACTCCTAGATTACGACCGATGGATTCACCCCCTGCCTTCACGACCGTGTGGACTACTTCGCTGGCCTACTGGGTTTTTCCTTTTTATGGGTATTGGCCGGCCCAACATACCTCGTTTCTAGTTTTCCAGAGGTTAACATTCCCAAACCAGTTTTCTTTTTTCTCTTGTCTTTAATTTTTCTATTTTGCGCCTTTTTAATTTAAAGTTTTTCCTTTTTATTTAAATTTTCTTTACCTTTTTCTTTTTATCTTTTTCATTCATTTTTCCTTTTTCATGTTTACTTTGTGAAAAATTTACAAATTCTTGAACATTTTTTAAATAATGAAGTATTTTGGAAACCATAAACATGTTTAAAAAAACGTGGATATTTTTGAAATTTGCCAGGCTTACTCTACAAATCCGGGATTTTTTTAACATGAACATTCTTTAAACCCATGAATGTTTCTTTTTCATTGGCGAACAGTTTTTCGAACAATAAATATTCACGAGTCCAAAAGCGATGAACTTGTTTAGGAAATTTTGGAAAGATTATCAGAAATTTACGAACATTTTTTTATTTTTTAGGAAATTCTTCAAAAAATCGTGAATATTTTATTAATACTCAAATAAATTTAATCACGTGAATATTTATTCTTTTCGCGATTTTTTTAGGAAATCGTAAATTGTTTTTTAATAAGGCATCATTTGTTACAAATTCGCAAACATTTATTGAATTTGTGCACATTTGTTTTAAACTAGTGAACATTGTTTTGAATTCGTGAAACTCTAAAAAAATTGTTGAACGTTTGTTTAGAAATCACCAATATTTTTCAAATCCATAAACGTTTTATGATTTGTAGAATATTTATTTCAAAGTTCATATTTTTGGAATTTTGGATCCTTTTTGCAATCCCAAATTATTTTGAGGAAGAATAAAAGCAAAAATGAAAGAAAAAACAACAAGGCAAGTCTAGCACCAATAATGAGCCAGGCCAAAGTGGCGCAATGGGAGAAGAGAGGATGCGCGCTGGCTCGTTCGCCAGCGTGCGCCGTGCTATGTAGGAGCTCCCGCGCCGGGGGGCGGCGCTATGTGCCGCACACACTGATTTCTATCACAGACAGTGTCGCCTGCTTCTGTTGGGCTGGCCCAGTGACCGTGCTTACTGAGATCACACTGCGTCATTTTTTTTATTTTTTCTTCAAATTTTAGTTTAGTTTTCTAATATTAATTTTCAGTTTTTTGTTTCAAACTATTCCAAATATAAAAATCTTTACATTAAATTTTAGAAGAAAATAATATTAATCATGCATTTCATGTATAGAAAAATGGTAATCATGTGTTTAGTAAATATTTGTGACATTTACAAATGTACTTTTTCAAAAAATGTGTGTATCCTTTTAGAAAATGTTTATAGAATGTATAAAAAGTGTTCGTGTGAAAACATACGTTACATTTTTAAAACTGTTAACGACCTTCAAAAACGTATTTTTCAATATTTTCAAAGAAATTGTGCAAAATGTAAAAACAAAATGTTTGCCTGCTGTAAAAAAAGTAGAACCATTAGAAAATCGGCGTGACATTTCAAAGAAAAATTTCAATGATTCAAAAAAAATTCATGACATTATGAAAGATGTTATACAATGTTCAAAAAAAAGTATCGAAGTTTAAAAATGCTTATTCCATGAAAAAAATGTGTTTTTTACATATTACAAAAATATTCATGTACTCCCTCCGTCCCATAATATAAGAACGTTTTTAACACTAGTGTAGGGTTAAAAACGTTCTTATATTTTGGGAAGAGGGCGTATTTGCTAAGAATGTCCATGAACAAATTACAAATATATATATATATATATATACAATGTAAAAAATGTGTTAGTGTAATTTACAAAAAATTCTTATTGCCATTTAAAAATGCACAACGAGTATTTGGAAAATGTTATTGTGTATTAAAAGAATTTTTAAAACATCTTATTTTAAATGTACATTATGTACTTGAAAAATGTCCAAAGTGTATCAAAAGAATGTTTCACGTGTGCACTAAAAAAGTACATTATGTACTCACAAAAAGTGGACATGTGTTAGAAAATGAAAACTAGACAAAACCAACAAATAAACAAAATAACAACAACAAAAACTGAGGAATATGAAGAAAACCAAGAAAGAAACAAAAAAACCAAAACTATAATGAAGATACAAAAATTCGAAAAAAAACTATGAAGAAACAAAGTATAATGAAGAAAAAAAGAAAAAAAACAAAGAAAGTCGATGAAAACCAAAGAAAAAATAAAACAAAAGAAAAACCCGAAGAAAAGCGAAGCGAGCAAGGGAACCACCAGTGAAGCTATAGCGGTAGCAAGCGATCCGCTACTGGGCTGGCATGATTCGCTCACCCGTAGGACGATTACTAATAGGAGTCATTACAGGCAAGTTTACAGGGGATTCCCTTGGGCGCTCGCCCACGTCAACTTTAGATGGCCGGCGTATCTGCTTCCGGTGTTACCAAAAAATTGATTGCTAAGCGTGTCTCCCAGCAAGCGAGCGGACAATTTGTTTCCTTTTTTTTTTGCCTGTTACAATTTTTTTCACTTCATGTTTTTCGGTCTATTGAAGTCTGTGCTTCACCCTTCAAAAATTTCAACTCTAAATCATCTTTACCGATGACTTCAGGCAGTTCATTTAATGTTTGCAATAATGCTTAGTTTCAAGTTTTGTAATAGAAATAAGGAAGATCATCCATGTTCATCTCATACTCCCTTCTTTCAGCAACAAGCTTCCTAAGTGGTAAGCAAAAGTAATCAAAATGGCTAAATTTAATAGGATAAGGATCCGTAAGATCAAATTTAGGAGGAGGAGGTTCCTCGTTTGGCCCTTTATAAGTGATAACTATCTCCTCATTATACATGTTTCTTTGAATATGTTCCTTTAGCATCTCAAGCACAAGCCCCAATCCATTATTTTGTGTAACAAAATGATCATTAAGTTCATAAATTTTATCAAGCAAAACAAATGGGGGAACCTTTTTCCTAAGATTCTCATTGTAAACAAGATAGTCTGGAGATTGCAATCACCTTACCTCCTCTTGGTTGTAAAGAATATCTTCTATAGGAGGACACCCACTATTTATATTGTAATAAAAAATATTTCTCGGGCCTCCTTCATGATATGTCCAAACTCATAAGCTAGGAATATAGTAGCAACACGTTTAACAGAAGGATCATGAATATTTCAAAACTCTAGGAGAATCCTTTGTATAGCGGGATGCATGTGGACATATTGTATTTCAAATTCCACTATAAGCAAAGATATGGCATCCGTCAGGCTACAACTTTTATTAAGAAAATTGACCCTCCTAACATAGGCAACGTGCCAGCACAAGTAAAGAAATCCTGAATGACACCTTTTCAATAATATTACCACTGGAGTTTTTTTGTATGCATGATAGTGGGTTCTTCCTTATACGGATCATCATCGGCAAGATTATCTAGCTTTTCTTTAGCAACTTCATCAAAAATTCTTTTAATATTTTCATTATCCATTGGTAAAGATTGATGATCAAAAGGTTCCACACTAGTGGCAGGAACATCAGTAGTCTTTTCAAACTCGGACATGATAGCAACTTCAAACAAGCAAACTATTAAAGATAAATGTTTGAGTTTTTTTTATTTTTATGAGAAGTGGGGGAGATGAAAACAAGAGGCTGGTACGTCTCCAACGTATTTATAGATTTTTATTGTTCCATGCTGTTATATTATCATTCTTGAATGTTTTACATTCATTTTATAGCAACTTTATATCATTTTTTGGGATTAACCTATTGACATAGTGCCCAGTGCCACTTGCTGTTTTTTGCTTGTTTTTTACTTTGCAGAATATCAATATCAAACGAAGTCCAAATGCCACGAAACTTTTTTGAAGATTTTTTCTGCCCAGAAGACAACTTGGGAGCCAAGGAAATGCCAGAGGGGAGGCTCGTGGGGCCCACAACCCACCAAGGCACGCCAGAGGCCCCTGGGGCGCCCAGGTGGGTGGTGGGCCGCACGAGAGTCCTTTCCATAGCCTCTCAGCTCTATAAATACCCAAATATTCTAGAAACCCTACAGGAGTCGACGAACACAATTCCAGCCGCCGCAAGTTCCAGAACCACGAGATCCTATCTAGAGCCCTTTTCCGGCACCTTGCCGGAGGGGAACACGATCACGGAGGGGTTCATCATCCTCATCGGTGCTCCTCTAATGATGCGCGAGTAGTTTACCACAGACCTACGGGTCCATAGGTAGTAGCTAGATGGATTCTCAATACAATGTTCTCCTCGATGTTCTTAGAGATCTATTTGATGTAATGACTTTTTGCGGTGTGTTTGTTAGGATCCGATGAATTACGAGTTTATGATCGGCTCTATCTATGTATATTATTTCAGTCTTCTTCTTTGATCTCTTATGCATGATTATTATAACCTCGTATTTCTTCTCCGAAACTTTGGTTTATGGATTGATTTTTCTGGCAATGGGAAGAGGTGCTTTGTGATAGGTTCGATCTTGTGATGCTCAATCTTAGTGACACAAGGAGAACTGACACGCATGTATCGTTGCTATTAAGAATAAAAAGATGGGGTCTAATTCCTACATGAACATATCTTGTCTACCTCATGTCATCGTTCTTACTGCATTACTCCGTTTCTCTACGAAATTAATACACTAGATGCATGCTGGATAGCGGTCGATGTGTGGGGTAATAGTAGTATATGCAGGCAGGAGTCGGTCTACTAATCTTGGACGTGATGCCTATATATATACATGATCATTGCCTTGGATATCATCATAATTATTTGCTCTTCTATCAATTGCCTAACAGTAATTTGTTTACCCACCGTATGCTATCTTCTATCAATAATCTTGGTTTCATAACAAACGGAAATACTTACCGTTGATGTGCAGCATCATCCTCCCCTCTTCGGGGAAATACCAACGTAGATACAAGCAATCAGATGCTAATGCAAATAAAAGGGCAAATAAAGAGAAGAGCAAGTAGATGATAGTTTGAGTGAAGGTATTTGATAGGACGTGATGATGTATCACCGCCAACGGCGCCAGAAATTCTTACTGCTACTTGTGAGTTGCGTTGGGATTTTCCTCAAAGAGGAGAGGAAATGCAGCACATCAGAGATAAGTACTTCCCTCCGTGAGAACCAAGGTTATCGAACCAATAGGAGAATCACGCAAAGCTTCGTGAACAACACCTGCACACACAAAAGCAAATACTTGACCCAACACGGGCGAGAGGGTAGTCAATCCCCTTGAACTCGTTACTTGTAAGGATTAAATCTTGTAGTGGTAGATAGATAAGTTGCAAAACAAAATAAAAGTAGATAAATTGCAGCAAGGTATTTTTAGTTTTCTTTTTATATTTAAAGTAGACCTTGGGGACATAGTTTCAGTAGAGGCTTCTCTCTCGAACACACAGCATACGGCCGGTAAACAAATTACCGTTGGCAATTGATAGAAAAGTGCATAGTTATGACGGAGTAATGCCACTAATCGTGTATATAGGCATCACATCCTTGACAAGTAGACCGACTCCTGCCTGCATCTACTACTATTACTCCGCCAGTCAACCACTATCCAGCATGCATATATGGTATTAAGTTCATGACAAACAGAGTAACGCCTTAAGCAAGATGACATGATGTAGACAAAGTAAACTCAATCAATATGAATAAACCCCATCGTTCTATCCTTAATGGCAACAATACAAATATGTTTCTTCTCCCCTACTTTGTCACTGGGACATAGAGCACCGCAAGATTGAACCGATTACAAAGCACCTCTCCCACTGAAGATAAATCAGTCTAGTTGGCCAAACCAAATGGATAGATCGGAAGAAATACAAAGCTATAACAATCATGCATAAAAGAGTTCAAAGAATACTCAATTACTTTCAAGGAATAATCTGATCATAAACCCACAATTCATCGGATCCCAACAAACACACCGCAAAAGAAGATTACATCGGGTAAAACTCCAAGAAAGATCGAGGAGAACGTGGTATTGAGGATCGAGGAGAGAGAAAAAGCCATCTAGCTACTAGATATGGACCCTTAGGTCTGTGGTAAACTACTCACACATTATCGGCAAGGTATCAAGGTTGATGTAGAAGACCTCCTTGATCGATCCCCCCTCTGACAGAGTGCCGAAAAAGGCCTCCAGATTGGTCACAGAAGAACATAAAAGCTTGTGGCGGTGGAAAAGTTTTTACATCTGGCTCTCTGTTGGTTTGGGAATATCTGGGAATTTATAGAAGTGGAATTAGGTCAAACGGAGTTATGTGGGACCCACAAGCTTAGGCTGTGCACCTACCCCCTGGGGCATACCCTGTGAGCTTGTGCCTACCCGGTAGGCCTTCTGGTCTCCTCCCGAAGCTTCTAGGGTCCCCTCTGATCCAGAAAAAATAAATCTAAAGAATTTTTTTCCGCTTGGGCTTCGTTTGATATTGATTTCCTGAAAAGTAAAAAACAAGTAGAAAAACAGCAACTGGCACTAGGCACTGAGTTTATAGGTAAGTCCCAAAAATGATACAAAATAGCATATAATTTCATATAAACCATCCAAGATTGATAATTTAATAGCATGGAACAATAAAAAACTATAGATACGTTGGAGATGTATATGTATGCCTTTTGGTTTATGCAATGCACCTACTACTTTCCAAAGGTGTATGGCCACTATAGTCTCCGATTTTTGGGAAAAGATTGCTGAGGTATTCATGGATGATTTTTCCGCTTGCGGAACTTATTTTGATGATTGCTTAAGCAACCTTGATCAAGTTTTGCAGAGATGTGAAGAGACTAATCATGTCTTGAACTGGAAGAAGTGCCACTCTATGCCAAATGAAGGTGTAGTCCTCAGACAGAAAATTTTTGAAAGAGGTATTGAGGTAGATAAAGCTAATGCAATTGAGAAAATGCCATGTCCTATAGACATCAAAGGTATAAGAAGTTTCCTTGGTCTTGCCATTTTCTATATAAGGTTCATAAAAGACTTCTCTAAAATTTCTAGGCCTCTTACTAACCTTCTACAAAAAGATGTTCTATTTTTTTATGATGATTGCGTAAAAGCCTTTGAAATACTTAAGAAAGCCTTAATTTCCACACCAATTGTTCAACCACCTGATTGGAACCTACCCACTGAAATTATGTGTGATGCTAGTGATTATACTATTGGTGATGTTCTATGTCAAAGAGTTGACAAGAAATTGATTGTTATTCATTATGCCAGTAAGACCTTGGATGGTGCTCAAAGAAATTATGCTACTACTGAAAAATCATTTTTAGCAGTTGTGTTTGCACACTAGTAGAAAACGGATCATTAGTACCGGTTTGTAAGGGCCTTTAGTGCTGGTTATGGAACCGGCACTAAAGCCCCCCCCCTTTAGTACCGGTTCGGCACGAACCGACGCTAAAGTGCCATCACGTGGCGTGAGCTCGCGCCCTGGTACGGGGGACCTTTAGTACCGGTTGGTGTTACCAACCGGTACTAAAGGTTTTTTTTTGAATTTTTTTTGAAAATTTTGGATTTTTTTGGATTTTTTTATTTTTCATTTTTCTGAATTATTTGATGATTTAGTCTCTAATCACCTCTCTTAACCGCTCAAGTGTGGATCACTCATTCCAAATCATCTAACTTCCCGACCAATCACCCATCCCTCTCACTACTCCAGCCCGAGCACGCTTAACTTTCAGGTTCTATTCTCCTTCGTTTCCGAGTCTGCAGTTGTTGTTTTCCTGACAATAGTAAGATGTCAATCCTATTAACCCTCAGGAGTTTAGCTTGAGCATGAAGTCACACATTTCACCGTTTGAGTTTGAAACTATTATTCTAAAAAAACAGTAATTATTTAGTAACGCTAATATTTCTTGAATAAGTTTGACCATAGTTTGACCACAGTTTGACCAGATTTGACCAAAATTCAAAAAATTGAAATAATTATTTAGTAATACTAATATTCTAGAATAACTAGTTTGACCATTGTTTGACCACAGTTTGCCCACAGTTTGAATATTTTTCAATTTTTTCCACTCTAGATCTTAAAAGCCCCGTAACTTTTTTTCTATTAGGTTTTTGAGGATTTTGCAAATGTTTAACTGGGTTCCGCCGTTAAATTTCGATGTAACTTTTCGAGTAGATGATTTTTCATATAAAAAACTTTTTCATCCGAGTTAGTATGCAAAAGTTATGCCCATTTTTACAAATTTCAGAGAGATTTTGCAAATAAAGTCAAAATTCACATTTGCAAATTTTCCCAACAACTAGACCACATATCACATGGGAAACTTATTTTCTTTTATTTTTTTGACATTTCCATCATTTTCTTTT
>NC_057797.1:782457576-782489666 GCF_018294505.1 Triticum aestivum
TGCCCTATAGTGCCGGTTTGTGTCTCCAACCTGTACTATAGGTCAGACCCCATTAGTACCGGTTCATGGCACGAACCGGTACTAAAGGTTAGACCTTTAGTACCGGTTCGTGCCACGAACCGGTACTAAAGGTGATCGTGGGGTCCCGGCCTGACGCCAGCTTGCCACCACCCCTTTAGTACCGGTTCGTGCCACGAACCGGTACTAAAGGTTCAACACGAACCGGCATTAATGCAAATCCGTTCGAACCGGCACTAATGTGCTTCACGTTTGACCCTTTTTCTACTAGTGGCATGTGATAAATTTAGACCTTATTCGTTGATTCTAATGTAACAATTCACACTGATCATGCTAGTATTAAATATCTTATGAAAAATAAATGTGCTAAATCTAGACTGCTAGGTGGGGTCTTTTACTACAAGAGTTTGATTTTCATACTAATGATAGAAAAAGAGATGAGAATCCAGCAACGGATAACTTGTATAGAATGGAAAATGTTCTTGATGATCTGCTTCCTATTGATGATACTTTTTCTGATGATCAATTAGCTGTTATAAATGCTTCTACTTCATAATTCTTGGTATGCAGACTATGCCCATTACATTATTTCTAAATATATACCACCTAGTTACACATAACAACAAAAAAGGTTCTTCTTTGATTTATGATATTACTTTTGGGATAATCCACATTTATGTAAAGAAGGAGTAGATGGTGTTATTAGACGATGTGTACCTGAGCATTAACAAAAACAAATTCTACGAAAATGTCATTCTGAGGCCTACGAAGGACACCATGCGAGAGACAGAACCGCACATAAGGTAGTATAGTCTTGTTTTTATTGGCCCACACATAGATTTAGAAAAAAAATTCATAACATACAAAAAATGTTGCACCACATAACAAAAGCTTGCAGGTTTTAAGAAAATGTTCATGAAATTTTTGAAAAATGTTCAATGTGTGTGTTAATAAATGTTCACTGTGTTTTAGAAAAATGTTCAACAAGTATATAAAAAATGTTTAACATATATCTGACAATTGTTCAACCTACATACCGGAAATGTTCAATATGGATATAAATAAAGACCGACAGGTATTTGCAAACAAAAGTAAAAAAACCTAATAGATAAAACCTAAGACACATCGCAAGAGACTGATAAAAACCATAGAAAAATAAAATAAAATACCGGTGGAACACACAAGATAAGAAGATGCGTAAGGTTCTAAAATTGGTCCATAGAATCTTCTCAAATAAATCCTATTGGATCGGCCCGCGAAGAGGCGTGTAGGGTTGAACTCCAGAGTCTAGATAGTGCCACATCTCGTGAATCCTATTTGGCACCTTTTGCACATTTAACATGTACTCCATCTGTAAAGAAATATAAAAGTGGTTAGATCACTAATTTAGTGATCTAAATGCTCTTATATATTTTTACGGGGGGAGTATGTCATTAACTAGCCCTGAAGAGGTTCTAACATGGGCTGGTCCATCTAAAGGTGCAACGGGAGAGAGCTCTGAAGCTTCCCAGCGGTTTTTCTTGCGAACCCCTAAAAAACCTGTTTGTTTTTCCTTTTTTTGATAATATTTTAGTCCGGTTTTATTTTTTTCTTTTTTATTTATTCTTTGTTATTTTCCTTTTATTTACTTTTTCAACATGCACAAATGTTTTCAAGTTGGATGATGGTACTTTCAAAGTTGTGAATTATTTTCAAAATTGATGAATGTTTTTCATATTTTTCATTGTTTTTCGGTGAACCTTTTTAAAATTTATGGTTTTTTTAAATGGCTGGATTTTTTCCAAAATTGACAAATCATTTTAAAATCGATGATATTTTCAAATATATTTTTTACTTTTTTTCAAAATTGATAATTTTTTTAGATCAATGATCTTTCGTCGAATTTAGTGAAATTTTTACGATACATTTTATTCCCTTTTGTCGAAAAAATTTATCAACAAGTCAACGGTCAATGGTTAACCGCTAGTAGTGGACTGATCAACTGCTAGTAGTAAACCGGGAAACCAATGCGTCCCCGAGCGAGCGATCTCATCGTTCTTGCGTCGTCCCAAGAATGCCGCGTTGTGTCAAAGAGGAGGTCTCGCTATATGTCGCATTAAGTGAGATATGTCACCAGGGTCCTGATCACCATTCTCCTTCCTCATCTCTTCTGTTTGCTCTAGCTGGGCACTAGCGTCCTGGCCCATTAAGGGTCGTGGGCTTCTAACAAAGTTGTTGGGCTTGCACCCCTTGGGCTACTAACACCCTTGCTGTAGGACTCATACTATGCTATGGGTTATATTTGTAATATTATACTATGGTCTACAATTCTAAAAAAAATAGTACGGTATGGGCAGAGTGCCAGCAATAGGATTATGATGGCCTACTTCTTATACAATTAACAACATCACATTGCTCTCTCTCTATCTATCTATCTGTTTGTGCGAGGAAAGAGCTTTATTAGATTGTGGTAGGATTACAATTAATGTTCGACCCATCATAGTCATTTTCGTGTGGTAATTGTGCAGCCATACTTCCATTCTATGATGTGCACATACAATATTCTGCAACTTGCATTAATAATTCAGTCACAAAACTATCGGTAGTCATCCTGTCGTGATCGATCTATACATCTACACGGTACAACCACCTCGAACAGTGGATACATCTTCACTCGTTTTTTGTTATTCTGGCAGGCGCTCGATACAACTTGCTCTATGCATTAACTCAGATGCTGGGCTTGCACCCCTTGAGCTGCTAACACCCTTGCTGTAGGACTAATATTATGCTATGGTTTATATTATAGTATTATGTTGTGGTCTATAATTCTCAAACAAAAAAAACTATGATATGGCCTTAGTGCCACCAACAAGATTATGATGTCCTACTTCTTATACAGTTAGCAGTCTTATTGCTCTCTCTTTCGAGAGGAAAGAGCTTTATTAGATTGTGGTAGGATTACAGTCAGAGTTCATCATCACACCAATTTATGGGGGGTAATTGTGCAGCCATACTGCCATTCTACATGTACCATTCGTATCTTAGATAGCAGTCCCATTGATGTGCACATACACTAGTTCTGCAACTTGCATGAATAATTGAGTCCCAAAACTGTCGGTATGCGTCCCACCGTGATCGATCTACAGATCTACACGATACAACCACCTCCAGCAGTGGTTACATCTTGACTCGATTTTTGTTATACTTGCAGGCAGTCCATACAACTTGCTCTATGCATATAACTCAGATGTTGGGCTTGCACCACTTGGTCGAGACGAGGAGTCTCAAAATGGTCGAGACGTAAAGATCGATATATTGGACGACTATATTTGGATACCGGAATGGTTCCGGGTGAGATCGGGATACCGGAGCACCGGGAGGTTATCGGAACCCCCCGGGAGGTATATGGGCCTTAATGGGCTTTAGTGGAAAGGAGGAGAAAGGAGCAAGGGAGGGGGCGCCCCCCCACAAGCCCAATCCTAATTGGGAGGGCCCCTCCCCTTTCCTTCCTCCCTCCTTCCTCTTCCTTCCCTCTCCCTCTCCAAATAGGAAAAGGAGGAGTCCTAATCCCGGTGGGAGTAGGACTCCCCCCTTGGGGGCGCCTCCTCCCCTTGGCTGGCCCTCTCCTCCCTCCTTTATATACGGAGGGGAGGGGCACTCCATAGACACAACAATTGATCTCTTGGATCTTTTAGCCGTGTGCGGTGCCCCTCTCGACCATAGTCCACCTCGATAATATCGCGTGGTGCTTAGGCGAAGCCCTGCGTCGGTAGAACATCATCGTCGTCACCACGCCGTCGTGCTGACGGAACTCTCCCTCAATGCTCGGCTGGATCGGAGTTCGAGGGACATCATCGAGTTGAACGTGTGCAGAACTCGAAGGTGTCGTGCTTTCGGTACTTGATCTTGAAGAGGTATGACTACATCAACCGCATTGTGCTAACACTTTCGCTTTCGGTCTACGAGGGTACGTGGACACACTCTCCCCTCTCGTTGCTATGCATCACCATGATCTTGCGTGTGCGTAGGAAATTTTCGAAATTACTACATTCCCCAATAGTGGCATCTGAGCTAGGTTGTCTGCGTTGATGTTATATGCACGAGTAGAACACAAGTGAGTTGTGGGCGATACAAGTCATACTGCTTACCAGTATGTCACACTTTGGTTCGGCGGTATTGTTGGATGAAGCGGCACGGACCAACATTACGCGTACGCTTACGCGAGACTGGTTCTACCGACGTGCTTTGCACACAGGTGGCTGGCGGGTGTCAGTTTCTCCAACTTTAGTTGAACCGAGTGTGGCTACGCCCGGTCCTTATAAGATGATCTTATTTTGCTTTGATTAACGGTAGCATTATAAGATGATCTCTCACTAAATTTCAAGATAAAAAGTGTTCTCCCTGAGTATGCACCGTTGCCAAAGTTCGTCGTGCCCAGACACCACGTGATGATCGGGTGTGATAAGCTCTACGTCCATCTACAACGGGTGCAAGCCAGTTTTTGCACACGCAGAATACTCAGGTTAAACTTGACGAGCCTAGCATATGCAGATATGGCCTCGGAACACTGAGACCGAAAGGTCCAGCGTGAATCATATAGTAGATATGATCAACATAGTGATGTTCACCATTGAAAACTACTCCATTACACATGATGATCGGTTATGGTTTAGTTGATTTGGATCACGTGATCACTTAGATGATTAGAGGGATGTCTATCTAAGTGAGAGTTCTTAAGTAATATGATTAATTGAACTTAAATTTATCATGAACTTAGTACCTGACAGTATTTTGCATGTCTATGTTTGTTGTAGATAGATGGCTCGTGCTGTTGTTCCATTGAATTTTAATGCGTTTCTTGAGAAAGCAAAGTTGAAAGATGATGGTAGCAATTACACGGACTGGGTCCGTAACTTGAGGATTATCCTCATTGCTGCACAGAAGAATTACGTCCTGGAAGCACTGCTAGGTGCCAAACCTGCTACAGGAGCAACACCAGATGTTATGAACATCTGGCAGAGCAAAGCTGATGACTACTCGATAGTTCAGTGTGCCATGCTTTAAGGCTTAGAACCGGGACTTCAATGACGTTTGGAACATCATGGAGCATATGAGATGTTCCAGGAGTTGAATTAATATTTCAAGCAAACGCCCGGATTGAGAGATATGAAGTCTCCAATAAGTTCTATAGCTGCAAGATGGAGGAGCATAGTTCTGTCAGTGAGCATATACTCAGAATGTCTGGGTATAACAATCACTTGATTCAACTGGGAGTTAATCTTCTGGATGATAGCATCATTGACAGAATTCTTCAATCACTGCCACCAAGCTACAAGAGCTTCGTGATGAACTATAACATGCAAGGGATGGATAAGACAATTCACGAGCTCTTCGCAGTGCTAAAGGTTGCGGAGGTAGAAATCAAAAGGGAGCATCAAGTTTTGATGGTCAATAAGACCACCAGTTTCAAGAAAAAGGCAAAGGGAAGAAGAAGGGGAACTTCAAGAAAAACAACAAACAAGTTGCTGCTCAAGAGAAGAAACCCAAGTCTGGACCTAAGCCTGAGACTGAGTGCTTCTACTGCAAGCAGACTAGTCACTGGAAGCAGAACTGCCCCAAGTATTTGGCGGATAAGAAGGATGGCAAGGTGAACAAAGGTATATGTGATATACATGTTATTGATGTGTACCTTACCAGAGCTCGCAGTAGCACCTGGGTATTTGATACTGGTTTTGTTGCTAATATTTGCAACTCAAAACAGGGACTACAGATTAAGCAAACACTGGCTAAGGACGAGGTGACGATGCGCGTGGGAAATGGTTCCAAAGTCAATGTGATCGCCGTCGGCACGCTACCTCTAGATCTACCTTCGGGGTTAGTTTTAGACCTAAATAATTGTTATTTGGTGCCAGCATTGAGAATGAACATTATATCTGGATCTTGTTTGATGCGAGACGGTTATTCATTTAAATCTGAGAATAATGGTTGTTCTATTTATATGAGTAATATCTTCTATGGTCATGCACCCTTGAAGAGTGGTCTATTTTTGATGAATCTCGATAGTAGTGATACACATATTTGTGGAGCCAAAATATGCATAATGACTAAAGCCAAAATATGCAGAGTTGATAATGATAGTGCAACTTATTTGTGGCACTGCCGTTTGGGTCATATTGGTGTAAAGCGCATGAAGAAACTCCATATTGATGGACTTTTGGAATCACTTGGTACTTGTGAGCCATGCCTCATGGGCAAAATGACTAAAACGCCATTCTCCGGAACTATGGAGCGAGCAACTGTTTTGTTGGAGATCATACATAATGATGTACGTGGTCCAATGAATGTTGAGGCTCGCGGCGGGTATCGTTATTTTCTCACCTTCACAGATGATTTAAGCAGATATGGGTATATCTACTTAATGAAACATAAGTCTGAAACATTTGAAAAGTTCAAAGAATTTCAGAGTCAAGTTGAAAATCATCGTAACAAGAAAAATAAAGTTTCTGCGATCTGATCGTGGAGGAGAATATTTGAGTTACGAGTTTGAACAATGTGGAATAGTTTCACAACTCACGCCACCTGGAACACCACAGCGTAATGGTGTGTCCGAACGTCGTAATCGTACTTTACTAGATACGGTGCGATCTATGATGTCTCTTACTGATTTACCGCTATCGTTTTAGGGTTATGCTTTAGAGACGGCCGCATTCACGTTAAATAGGGCACCATCAAAATCCGTTGAGACGACGCCTTATGAACTGTGGTTTGGCAAGAAACCAAAGTTGTCGTTTCTTAAAGTTTGGGGCTGCGATGCTTATGTGAAAAAGCTTCAACCTGATAAGCTCGAACCCAAATCGGAGAAATGTGTCTTCATAGGATACCCAAAGGAAACTGTTGGGTACACCTTCTATCACAAATCCGAAGGTAAGACATTCGTTGCCAAGAATGGATCCTTTCTAGAGAAGGAGTTTCTCTCGAAGGAAGTGAGTGGGAGGAAAGTAGAACTTGATGAGGTAACAATATCTGCTCCCTTATTGGAAAATAGTTCATCACAGAAACCGGTTCCTGTGACGTCTACACCAATTAGTGAGGAAGTTAATGATGATGATCAAGAAACTTCAGATCAAGTTGTTACGGAACCTCGTAGGTCAACCAGAGTAAGATCCACACCAGAGTGGTACGGTAATCCTGTTCTGGAGGTTATGTTACTAGACCATGACGAACCTACGAACTATGAAGAAGTGATGGTGAGCCCAGATTCCACAAAATGTCTTGAGGCCATGAAATCTGAGATGGGATCCATGTATGAGAACAAAGTATGGACTTTGGTTGACTTGCCCGATGATCGGCAAGCCATCGAGAATAAATGGATCTTCAAGAAGAAGACTGACGCTGACGATAATGTTACTATCTATAAAGCTCGACTTGTTGCAAAAGGTTTTCGACAAGTTCAAGGGATTGACTACGATGAGACCTTCTCACCCGTAGCGATGCTTAAGTCTGTCTCAATCATGTTAGCAATTGCCGCATTTTATGATTATGAAATTTGGCAAATGGATGTCAAAACTGCATTCCTGAATGGATTTCTGGAAGAAGAGTTGTATATGATGCAACCGGAAGGTTTTGTCGATCCAAAGGGAACTAACAAAGTGTGCAAGCTTCAGTGATCCATTTATGGACTGGTGCAAGCCTCTCGGAGTTGGAATAAATGTTTTGATAGTGTGTACAAAGCATATGGTTTTATACAGACTTTTGGAGAAGCCTGTATTTACAAGAAAGTGAGTGGGAGCTCTGTAGCATTTCTAATATTATATGTGGATGACATATTGTTGATTGGAAATGATATAGAATTTCTAGATAGCATAAAAGGATATTTGAATAAGAGTTTTTCAATGAAGGACCTCGGCGAAGCTGCTTATATATTGGGCATCAAGATCTATAGAGATAGATCGAGACGCTTAATTGGACTTTCACAAAGCACATACCTTGACAAAGTTTTGAAGAAGTTCAAAATGGATCAAGCAAAGAAAGGGTTCTTGCCTGTGTTACAAGGTGTGAAGTTGAGTAAGACTCAATGCCCGACCACTGCAGAAGATAGAGAGAAAATGAAAGATGTTCCCTATGCTTCAGCCATAGGCTCTATCATGTATGCAATGATGTGTACCAGACCTGATGTGTGCCTTGCTATTAGTTTAGCAGGGAGGTACCAAAGTAATTCAGGAGTGGATCACTGGACAACGGTCAAAAACATCCTGAAATACCTGAAAAGGACTAAGGATATGTTTCTCGTTTATGGAGGTGACAAAGAGCTCGTCGTAAATGGTTACGTCGATGCAAGCTTTGACACTGATCCGGATGATTCTAAATCGCAAACCTAATACGTGTTTTTATTGAACGGTGGAGCTGTCAGTTGGTGCAGTTCTAAACAAAGCGTCGTAGCGGGATCTACATGTGAAGCGGAGTACATAGCTTCTTCGGAAGCAGCAAATGAAGGAGTCTTGATGAAGGAGTTCATATCCGATCTAGGTGTCATACCTAGTGCATCGGGTCCAATGAAAATCTTTTGTGACAATACTAGTGCAATTGCTTTGGCAAAGGAATCCAGATTTCACAAGAGAACCAAGCACTTCAAGAGACGCTTCAACTCCATCCGGGATCAAGTCCAGGTGGGAGACATAGAGATTTGCAAGATACATACGGATATGAATGTTGCAGACCCGTTGACTAAGCCTCTTCCACGAGCAAAACATGATCAACACCAAGGCTCCATGGGTGTTAGAATCATTACTGTGTAATCTAGATTATTGACTCTAGTGCAAGTGGGAGACTGAAGCAAATATGCCGTAGAGGCAATAATAAAGTTATTATTTATTTCCTTATATCATGATAAATGTTTATTATTTATGCTAGAATTGTATTAACCGGAAACATGATACATGTGTGAATACATAGACAAACAGAGTGTCACTAGTATGCCTCTACTTGACTAGCTCATTAATCAAAGATGGTTATGTTTCCTAGCCATAGACAAAGAGTTGTTATTTGATTAATGGGATCACATCATTAGGAGAATGATGTGATTGACTTGACCCATTCCGTTAGCTTAGCACTTGATCGTTTAGTATGTTGCTATTGCTTTCTTCATGACTTATACATGTTCCTATGACTATGAGATTATGCAACTCCCGTTTACCGGAGGAACACTTTGTGTGCTATCAAACATCACAACGTGACTGGGTGAATATAAAGGTGCTCTGCAGGTGTCTCCGAAGGTACTTGTTGGGTTGGCGTATTTCGAGACTAGGTTTTGTCACTCCGATTGTCGAAGAGGTATCTCTGGGCCCACTCGGTAATGCACATCACTTAAGCCTTGCAAGCATTGCGACTAATGAGTTAGTTGCAGGATGATGTATTACAGAACGAGTAAAGAGATTTGCCGGTAACGAGATTGAACTAGGTATTGAGATACCGACGATCAAATCTCGGGCAAGTAACATACCGATGACAAAGGGAACAACATATGTTGTTATGCGGTTTGACCGATAAAGATCTTCGTATAATATGTGAGAGCCAATATGAGCATCCAGGTTCCGCTATTGGTTATCGACCGGAGACGTGTCTCGGTCATGTCTACATAGTTCTCGAACCCGTAGGGTCCGCACACTTAAAGTTCAATGATGTTATATTATGAGTTTATGTGTTTTGATGTACTGAAGGTAGTTCGGAGTCCCAGATGTGATCACGGACATGACGAGGAGTCTCGAAATGGTCGGGATGTAAAGATCGATATATTGGACGACTATAGTTGGATACCGGAATGGTTCCGGTGAGACGGGATACCGGAGCACCGAGAGGTTATCGGAACCCCCCGGGAGGAATATGGGCCTTAATGGGCTTTAGTGGAAAGGAGGGGAAAGGAGCAAGGGAGGGGGCGCCCCTCCCCCCAAGCCCAATCCGAATTGGCAGGGGGGCAGACCCCCCCCCCCTTTGCTTCCTCCCTCCTTCCTCTTCCTTCCCTCTCCCTCTCCAAATAGGAAAAGGAGGAGTCCTATTCCCGGTGGGAGTAGGACTCCCGCCTTGGGCGCGCCTCCTCCCCTTGGCCGGCCCTCTCCTCCCCCGTTTATATACTGAGGAGAGGGGCACCCCATAGACACAACAATTGATCTCTTGGATCTTTTAGCCGTGTGCGGTGCCCCTCTCCACCATAGTCCACCTCGATAATATCATAGCGGTGCTTAGGCGAAGCCCTGCGTCGGTAGGACATCATCATCATCACCACGACGTCGTGCTGACGGAACTCTCCCTCAAAGCTCGGCTGGATCGGAGTTCGAGGGACGTCATCGAGTTGAACGAGTGCAGAACTCGGAGGTGCTGTGCGTTCGGTACTGATCGGTCGCATCGTGAAGACGTACGACAACATCAACCGTGTTGTGCTAACGCTTCCGCTTTCGGTCTGCGAGGGTACGTGGACACACTCTCCCCTCTCGTTGCTATGCATCACCATGATCTTGCATGTGCGTAGGAATTTTTTTGAAATTATTACGTTCCCCAATAGTTATTAGACGATGTGTACTTGAGCATTAACAGAAACAAATTCTACGAAAATGTCATTCTGAGGCCTACGGAGGACACCATGCGAGAGACAGAACCGCACATAAGGTAGTATAGTCTTGTTTTTATTGGCCCACACATAGATTTAGAAAAAAAATCAGAACATACAAAAAATGTTGCACCACATAACAAAAGCTTGCAGGTTTTAAGAAAAGGTTCATGAAATTTTTGAAAAATGTTCAATGTGTATGTTACTAAATGTGCACTGTGTTTTAGAAAAATGTTCAACAAGTATATAAAAAATGTTTAACATATATCTGACAATTGTTCAACCTACATACCGGACATGTTCAATATGGATATAAATAAAGATCGACAGGTATTTGCAAACATAAAAGTAAAACAAACCTAATAGATAAAACCTAAAAGACATCGCAAGAAACTGATAAAAACCATAAAAAAATAAAATAAAATACCGAAGGAACACACAAGAAAAGAAAATGCGCTTAAGGTTCTAAAATTGGTCCATAGAATCTTCTCAAATAAATCCTATTGGATCGGCCCGTGAAGAGGCATGTAGGGTTGAACTCCAGAGTCTAGATAGTGCTACATCTCGTGAATCCTATTTGGCGCCTTTTGCACATTCAACATGTACTCCCTCTGTAAAAAAATAATATAAAAGTGGTTAGATCACTAATATAGTGATCTAAATGCTCTTTTATATTTTTACGGGGGAGTATGTCATTAACTAGCCCTGAAGGGGTTCTAACATGGCTGGCCCATCTAAAGGTGCAACGGGAGAGAGCTCTGAAGCTCCCCAGCTGTTTTTCTTGCGAACCCCTAAAAAAACCTGTTTCTTTTTCCTTTTTTTGATATTTTTAGACCGTTTTTTATTCTTTGTTATTTTCCTTTTATTTACTTTTTTCAACATGCACAAATGTTTTCAAGTATGATGAAGGTTCTTTCAAAGTTGTGAATTATTTTCAAAATCAATGAATGTTTTTCATATTTTTCATTGTTTTTCGGTGAATGTTTTTAAAATTATGGTTTTTTAAATGGCTGGATTTTTTCCAAAATTTACTAATCATTTCAAAATTGGTGATATTTTCAAATATCTATTTTACTTTTTGTTTTCAAAATTAATAACTTTTTAGATCAATGATCTTTCTTCGAATTCAGTGAAATTTTACGAAATCTTTTATTCCCTTTTATTTGAATATTTTTATCAAAAAGTCAACAGTCAATGGTTAACCGCTAGTAGTGGACTGATCAACTGCTAGCAGTAAACTGGGAAACCAACGCGTCCGCGAGTGAGCGATCTCGTCGTTCTTGCGTCGTCCCAAGAATGCCGCGTGTGGGCCTTGGTTTTGTTTAGTGGTGCAGAGTGCGCCAAAGAGGAGGTCTCGCTATATCTCGCATTAAGTGAGATATGTCACTAGGGTCCTGATCACCATTCTCCTTCCTTATCTCTTCCGTTTGCTCTTAGATGGGCACTAGCGTCCTGGCCCATTAAGGGTTGTGGGCTTCTAACAAAGATGTTGGGCTTGCACCCCTTGGGCTACTATCACCCTTGCTGTAGGATTCATACTATGCTATGGGTTATATTTGTAATATTATGCTATGGTCTACAATTCTAAAAAACATTTGTACGGTATGGACTTAGTGCCAGCAATAGGATTATGATGGCCTACTTCTTATACAATTAACAACATCATTGCTCTCTCTCTTTCTTTCTCTCTCTCTCTCTCTCTCTCTCTCTCTCTGTTTGTGCGAGGAAAGAGCTTTATTAGATTGTGGTAGGATTACAATTAATGTTCGACCCATCATAGTCATTTCCGTGTGGTAATTGTGCAGCCATACTTCCATTCTATGATGTGCACATACAATAATTCTGCAACTTGCATTAATAATTCAGTCACAAAACTATCGGTAGTCGTCCTGTCGTGATCGATCTAGACATCTACACGGTACAACCACCTCCAGCAGTGGATACATCTTGACTCGTTTTTTATTATTCTGGCAGGCGCTCGATACAACTTGCTCTATGCATTAACTCAGATGCTGGGCTTGCACCCCTTGAGCTGCTAACACCCTTGCTGTAGGACTAATATTATGCTATGGTTTATATTATAGTATTATGTTGTGCTCTATAATTCTCAAACAAAAAAAACTATGATATGGCCTTAGTGCCACCAACAAGATTATGATGTCCTACTTCTTATACAGTTAGCAGTCTTATTGCTCTCTCTTTCGAGAGGAAAGAGCTTTATTAGATTGTGGTAGGATTACAGTCAGAGTTCATCATCATACCAATTTATGGGGGGTAATTGTGCAGCCATACTGCCATTATACTTGTACCATTCGTATCTTAGATAGCAATCCCATTGATGTGCACATACAATAATTCTACAACTTGCATGAATAATTGAGTCCCAAAACTGTCGGTATGCGTCCCGTCGTGATCGATCTACAGATCTACACGGTACAACCACCTCCAGCAGTGGTTACATCTTGACTCGATTTTTGTTATACTTGCAGGCAGTCGATACAACTTGCTCTATGCATTAACTCAGATGCTGGGCTTCCACTCCTTGGGCTGCTCACACCCTTGTTGTAGGACTAATATTATGGTATGGTTTATTTATAGTATTATGCTAATGTCTATAATTCTCAAACAATAACAAATTATGATATGGCTTTACTGCCACCAACAAGATTATGAAGGCCTACTCCTTATACACTTAGCAGTCTCATTGCTCTCTTTTTTCTGAGGAAAGAGCTTTATTAGATAGTGGTAGGACTACAATCAAAGTACATCATTGTAGCAATTTCTGGATGGTAGTTGTGCAGCCATACTGCCGTTCTACCTGTACCAATCGTATCTTAGCTAGAAATCCCTTTGATGTGCACATACAATAATTCTGCAAGTTGCATGAATAATTGAGTCCCAAAACTGTCGGCAGGCGTCCTGTCGTGATCGATCTATAAATCTACACGGTACAACCACATCCAGAAGTGGTTACATCTTGACCCACATTTTTTTATACTTGCAGGAAGTCGATACAATTTTTTTCTATGCATTAACAGTCGATGTTTATTGAATAGAGCAGGAAATTTGTTGAGATACCAACTCCCACTTCAATTTTAGGCCACTCAGTATACGTGAGTGCTTAGATTGAGTGCTTACTAGTAGAAACTAAACTCCACAATGTATATATGAGTAGTTTATTGTAGCTATTTTTTTCTTCTAATGTGTTGTTTGTCACAAAAAAAAATAGTTGTAGAATCTTATATGGGCACTTAAATGGCAACATAAAATGGATGGTTGCACAATACTCTCTCTGTCGAATAGATTAGATTGTCTGCTTCGTTAATTACATAGTACTCCATCCGTTTCATGATGCAATGCATATAGATATTTATAGAAGTCAAACTTAGCTATATTCGGTCAAGTTCATAGAGAAATTCATCTATATATATCTACAGGGTGAATTCCATATATGCCACTCAAAAGATCTATATACACTACATTATGGAATGGAGGGAGTATATTATTATGCTCTCTCTGTAACTTGATAGAAGACTTTTTTGACACTATCATAGTGTGAAAAAATATCTTATATTAAGTTAAGGAGGGAGTATCTAATGTTGTGTGTTCGCTATTCTAAATGAAGATATTTTCCAAACTTTACAAAGTTTCTTTGTGTTGTTTTCGGAAGCCAAAGGCCATGTATTAAGTATCACAAGTACTTACAAGAACACAATTACAGAAGAAAAAAAACTACATCCAAGTGCTTGGGCTGTCGTTATATTCTACTTCTACACCCACCGACGACCCTCCATGAGCAAAGCTCGATACCACCTCTAGGCCTCCGCCTTGGCGGAACAAAGTATTTTAAACTAGGGATCTTGTAGAAGTAGCGGCCAAAAAGTTAGCCTAACATGTGTCTATTACAAGAGCAATGTATAGAGCAATGTATTTTAAAGTAGGGATCTTGTAGAAGCAGCCGCTAGAAAGTTAGCCTAACAAGTATCTATTACAAGAGGAAAGTATTTTAAAATAGGGATCTTGTAGAAGCAGCGGCCAGAAAGTTAGCCTAACAAGTGTCCATTACAAGAGCAAAGTATTTTAAAGTAGGGATCTTGTAGAAGCAGCGGCCAGAAAGTTAGCCTAACATGTTTTTATTACAAGGGCAAAGTTTTCTAAACTAGGGATCTTGTAGAAGCAGCGGTTAAAAAGTTAGCCTAACCTGTGTCTATACAAGTGCTCAAATGCGTGAGAGTTAAGCTTGGCACCCCCTCTAGTTGAATTGAAGATCTGCCATTGGTAGAGACCCACCCTACATTATGGAATAGAGGGAAGAAGTTGCTCCAACTGATTACATGATAACTGTTAATTATAACGGTGAAAATTTGAAATTGAACATCAAGTCCACGTCAATTCGTCTTTACATAGGCCAACGAAATGGGGTCCCTGGTGTCCCTGTCCACATCAGCCGCAGCGAGACAAGAGAACCGTGACCCGGGAGACTAGACCCCCTCTAGTTGTAGGACTAATATTATGGTTTGGTTCCTTGCGTCGCACCTGGCTCGCACCCACCGTGCAAAATTTTCGCTGTTTGGTAGCCTGCACATCTATCTGGGCCAGGCCCGACGCATGCAAAAAGAGGCTCCCAGCCAGGCTAAGGGAAACGCAGGTTTCGGGCGTTTCTGCGAGCCTGCACCCGCCGCTGCACGCGCGCCTGCACCCACGCGAGAAAGGGATAGGTTTCTGCTGCCGTCGCTCTCACCCGACTCGTTCACGCCGCTTTCCTCGCTCCCCTCCCTCTCCTGCGACAAAGGTGGATCTCGCTGAAGGGAATATGCCCTAGAGGCAATAATAAAGTTATTATTTATTTCCTTATATCATGATAAATGTTTATTATTCATGCTAGAATTGTATTAACCGGAAACATAATACATGTGTGAATACATAGACAAACAGAGTGTCACTAGTATGCCTCTACTTGACTAGCTCGTTAATCAAAGATGGTTATGTTTTCTAACCATGGACAAAAGAGTTGTTATTTGATTAACGAGATCACATCATTAGTTGAATGATCTGATTGACATGACCCATTCTATTAGCTTAGCACCCGATCGTTTAGTATGTTGCTATTGCTTTCTTCATGACTTATACATGTTCCTATGACTATGAGATTATGCAACTCCCGTTTGCCGAAGGAACACTTTGGGTGCTACCAAACGTCACAACGTAACTGGGTGATTATAAAGGAGCACTACAGGTGTCTCCAAAGGTAGATGTTGGGTTGGCGTATTTCGAGATTAGGATTTGTCACTCCGATTGTCGGAGAGGTATCTCTGGGCCCTCTCGGTAATACACATCACTTAAGCCTTGCAAGCATTGCAACTAATGAGTTAGTTGCGAGATGATGTATTACGGAACGAGTAAAGAGACTTGCCGGTAACGAGATTGAACTACGTATTGGATACCGACGATCGAATCTCGGGCAAGTAACATACCGATGACAAAGGGAACAACGTATGTTATTATGCGGTCTGACCGATAAAGATCTTCGTAGAATATGTAGGAGCCAATATGGGCATCCAGGTCCCGCTATTGGTTATTGACCGGAGACGTGTCTCGGTCATGTCTACATTGTTCTCGAACCGTAGGGTCCGCACGCTTAAGGTTTCGATGACAGTTATATTATGAGTTTATGAGTTTTGATGTACCGAAGGAGTTCGGAGTCCCGGATGAGATCGGGGACATGACGAGGAGTCTCGAAATGGTCGAGCCATAAAGATCGATATATTGGACGACTATATTCGGACATCGGAAAGGTTCCGAGTGATTCGGGTATTTTTCGGAGTACCGGGTAGTTACGGAAGAAGTAATGGGCCTTGATGGGCTTTAGTGGGAAGAGGAAAAAGGCTGCTGCGCCCCCCCTCCCCTCTAGTCCGAATTGGACTAAGGAAAAGGGGGCCGGCCACCTTTCCTACTCCTCCACTTCCTTCTCCCTTCCTCCCCTCTTGGTGGACTCCTACTAGGACTTGGAGTCCTAGTAGGACTCCACACCTGGCGCGCCTCTCCTAGGGCCGGCCTCCTCCCCCTTGCTCCTTTATATACGGGGGCAGGGGGCACCTCTAGACACACAAGTTGATCATTGAGATCGTTCCTTAGCCGTGTGCGGTGCCCCCTGCCACCATATTCCACCTCAATCATATCGTTGTAGTGCGTAGGCGAAGCCCTGCGTCGGTAGAACATCAAGATCGTCACCACGCCGTCGTGCTGACGGAACTCCTCCCCGAAGCTTTGCTAGATCGGAGCCCGGGGATCGTCATCGAGCTGTACGTGTGCTAAGAACTCGGAGGTGCCGGAGTAACGGTGCTTGAATCGGTCGGATCGGGAAGAAGACGTACGACTACTTCCTCTATGTTGTGTCAACGCTTCCGTTGCGATCTACAAGGGTACGTAGATCATACTCTCCCCCTCGTTGCTATGCATCACCATGATCTTGCGTGTGCGTAGGAAATTTTTTGAAAATTTCTACGTTCCCCAACAGTGGTATCCGAGCCTAGGTTTTGTGGTACTTTGGTTCGGCGGTATTGTTGGATGAAGCGGCCCGGACCGACATTACGCGTAAGCTTATGCGAGACCGGTTTCCCCGACGTGCTTTGCACATAGGTGACTTGCGGGTGACTGTTTCTCCAACTTTAGTTGAACCGAGTGTGGCTACGCCCGGTCCTTGCGAAGGTTAAAACGGAGTCAAATTGACAAACTATCGTTGTGGTTTTTGATGCGTAGATAAGAACGGTTCTTGCTCAGCCCGTAGCAGCCACATAAAACTTGCAACAACAAAGTAGAGGACGTCTAACTTGTTTTTGCAGGGCATGTTGTGATGTGATATGGTCAAAACGTGATGAGATATAAGTTGTTGTATGAGATGATCATGTTTTGTTAAAGTTATCGGCAACTGGCAAAAGCCTTATGGTTGTCTGTCTATTGCACAAGATGCAAGCGCCAAATAATTGCTTTACTTTATCGCTATGCGGTAGCAATAGTTGCAAGAGAAATTGTTGGCGAGACGACCACGTGATGACACATTGATATAGATCAAGATGATGGAGATCATGGTGTCATGCCGGTGACGATATAGATTATGACAGTACTTTGGAGATGGAGATCAAAGAAGCAAGATGATGATGGCCATATCATGTCACATATTTTGATTGCATATGATGTTTATCTTTTATACATCTTATTTTTGCTTTGATTGACGGTAGCATTATAAGATGATCTCTCGCTAAATTATCAAGAAGTGTTCTCCCTGAGTATGCACCGTTGCGAAAGTTCTTCGTGCTAAGACACCACGTGATGATCGGGTGTGATAGGCTCTACGTTCAAATACAACGGGTGCAAAACAGTTGCACACGTGGAATACTCAGGTTATACTTGACGAGCCAAGCATATACAGATATGGCCTCGGAACACGGAGACCGAAAGGTCGAGCGTGAATCATATAGTAGATATGATCAACATAGTGATGTTCACCAATGAAACTACTCCATCTCACGTGATGATCGGACATGGTTTAGTTGATTTGGATCACGTGATCACTTAGAGGATTAGAGGGATGTCTATCTAAGTGGGAGTTCTTAAGTAATATGATTAAATTGAACTTAAATTTATCATGAACTTAGTGCTGGTAGTATTTTGCAAATTATGTTGTAGATCAATAGCTCGCGTTGTTGCTTCCCTGTGTTTATTTTGATATGTTCCTAGAGAAAATTGTGTTGAAAGATGTTAGTAGCAATGATACGGATTGGATCCGTGATCTGAGGTTTATCCTCATTGCTGCACAGAAGAATTATGTCCTTGATGCACCGCTAGATGACAGACCTATTGCAGGAGCAAATGCAGACGTTATGAACGTTTGGCTAACTCAATATGATGACTACTTGATAGTTTAGTGCACCATGCTTAATGGCTTAGAATCGGGACTTCAAAGACGTTTTGAACGTCATGGACCATATGAGATGTTCCAGGAGTTGAAGTTAATATTTCAAGCAAATACCCGAGTTGAGAGATATGAAGTCTCCAACAAGTTCTATAGCTAAAAGATGGAGGAGAATCGCTCAACCAGTGAGCATGTGCTCAGATTGTCTGGGTACTACAATCGCTTGAATCAAGTGGGAGTTAATCTTCCAGATAAGATAGTGATTGACATAATTCTCTAGTCACCATCACCAAGTTAGTACAACTTCGTGATGAACTATAATAAGCAAAGGATAACGGAAATAACTCCCAAGCTCTTCGTGATGCTGAAATCAACGAAGGTAGAAATCAAGAAAAATATCAAGTGTTGATGGTTGACAAGATCACTAGTTTCAAGAAAAGGGCAAAGGGAAGAAGGGGAACTTCAAAAGAATGGCAAGCAAGTTGCTACTCATGTGAAGAAGCCCAAGTCTGGTCCTAAGCCTGAGACAAAGTGCTTCTACTGCAAAGGGACTGGTCACTGGAAGCGGAACTACCCCAAGTGATTGGCGGATAAGAAGGATGGCAAAGTGAACATAAGTATATTTGATATACATGTTATTGATGTGTACTTTACTAGTGTTTATAGCAACCCCTCAGTATTTGATGCTAGTTCAGTTGCTAAGATTAGTAACTCGAAACGAGAGTTGCAGAATAAACAGAGACTAGTTAAGGATGAAGTGACGATGTGTGTTGGAAGTGGTTCCAAGATTGATATGATCATCATCGCACACTCCCTATAATTTCGGGATTTGTGTTGAACCTAAATAAGTGTTATTTGGTGTTTGCGTTGAGCATGAATATGATTTGATCATGTTTATTGTAATACGGTTATTCATTTAAGTAAGAGAATAAATTGTTGTTCTGTTTACATGAATAAAACCTTATATAGTTACACACCCAATGAAAATAGTTCGTTGGATCTCAATCGTAGTGATACACATAATCATAATATTGAAACCAAAAGATGCAAAGTTAATAATGATAGTGCAACTTATTTGTGGCACTGCCGTTTAGGTCATATTGGTGTAAAGCGCATGAAGAAACTCCATGCTGATGGGCTTTTGGAATCACTTGATTATGAATCAGTTGATGCTTGCGAACCATGCCTTATGGGCAAGATGACTAAAACGCCGTTCTCCGGAACAATGAAGCAAGCAACAGATTTGTTGGAAATCATACATACTGATGTATGTGGTCCGATGAATATTAAGGCTTGCAGCAAGTATCATTATTTTCTGACCTTCACAGATGATTTGAGCAGATATGGGGATATCTACTTGATGAAACATAAGTCTGAAACATTTGAACAGTTCAAAGAATTTCAGAGTGAAGAAGAAAATCACCGTGACAAGAAAATAAAAGTTTCTACGATATGATCGCAGAGGTAAAATATTTGAGTTACGAGTTTGGTCTTAAGTTAAAAACAATGTGAAATAGTTTCACTACTCGCGCCGCCTGGAACACCACAAGATAATGGTGTGTCCGAACGTCATAACCGTACTTTATTGGATATAGTACAATCTATGATGTTTCTTACCGATTTACCAATATCATTTTGGGGTTATGCATTAGAGACAGCTGCATTCACGTTAAATAGGGCACCATCAAAATCCGTTGAGACGACGCCTTATAAACTTTGGTTTGGCAAGAAACCAAAGTTGTCGTTTCTGAAAGTTTGGGGCTGCGATGCTTATGTGAAAAAGCTTCAACCTGATAAGCTCGAACCCAAATCGGAGAAATGTGTCTTCATAGGATATCCAAAAGAAACTATTGGATACACCTTCTATCACAAGACCGAAGGCAAGCCTTTTGTTGCTAAATTCGGAAACTTTCTAGAGAAGGAGTTTCTCTCGAAAGAAGTGAGTGGGAGGAAAGTAGAACTTGATGAGGTAACTGTACCTCCTCCCTTATTGGAAAGTAGTACATCACAGAAACCGGTTTCTGTGACACCTACACCAATTAGTGAGGAAGCTAATGATGATGATCATGAAACTTCAGATCAAGTTACTACCGAATCTCGTAGGTAAACCAGAGTGAGATCCGCACCAGAGTGGTACGGTAATCCTGTTCTGGAAGTCATGTTACTAGACCATGATGAACTTGCGAACTATGAGGAAGCGATGATGAGCCCAGATTCCGCAAAATGGTTTGAGGCCATGAAATCTGAGATATGATCCATGTACGAGAACAAAGTATGGACTTTGATGGATTTGCCCGATAATCGGCAAGCCATAGAAAATAAATGGATCTTCAAGAGGAAGACGGATGCCGATAGTAGTGTTACTATCTACAAAGCTAGAATTGTCGCAAAAGGTTTTTGACAAGTTCAAGGTGTTGACTACGATGAGAGTTTCTCACTCGTATCTATGCTTAAGTCTGTTCGAATCATGTTAGCAATTGCCACATTTTATGAAATCTGGCAAATGGATAAACAAAATTGCATTCCTTAATGGATTTATTAAAGAAGAGTTGTATACGATGCAATTAGAAGGTTTTGTCGATCCTAAAGGTGTTAACAAAATATGCAAGCTCCACCAATCCATCTATGGACTGGTACAAGCATCTCGGAGTTGGAATATACACTTTGATGAGTTAATCAAAGCATATAGTTTTATACAGACTTGCGGTGAAGCCTGTATTTACAAGAAAGTGAGTGGGAGCACTACAGCATTTCTGATAAGTATATATGAATGACATATTGTTGATCGGAAATAATGTAGAATTATTCTGTAAAGCATAAAGGAGTATTTGAAAGGAGTTTTTTCAAAGAAAGACTTCGGTGAAGCTGCTTACATATTGAGCTTCAAGATCTATAAAGATAGATCAAGACGCTTGATAAGTTTTTTCAATGAGTACATACCTTGACAAGATTTTGAAGTAGTTCAAAAATGGAGCAGTCAAAGAAAGAGTTCTTGCCTGTATTACAAGGTGTGAAGTTGAGTATGACTCAAAGCCCGACCACGGCAGAAGATAGAAAGAGAATGAAAGTCATTCCCTATGCCTCAGTCATAGGTTCTATAAAGTATGCCATACTGTATACCAGATCTATTGTATACCCTGCACTAATTTGGCAAGGGAGTACAATAGTGATCTAGGAGTAGATCACTGGATAGCGGTCAAAATTATCCTTAGTAGAATAAGGAAATATTTCTCGATTATGGAGGTGACAAAAGGTTCGTCGTAAAAAGCTACGTCGATGCAAGTTTTGACACGGATCTGGATGACTCTAAGTCTTGATCTAGATACATATTGAAAGTGGGAACAATTAGCTAGAGTAGCTCCGTGCAGAGCATTGTAGACATAGAAAATTGCAAAATACATAACGGATCTGAATGTGAAAGACCGTTGACTAAGATTCTCTCACAAGCAAAACATGATCACACCTTAGTACTCTTTGGGTGTTAATCACATAGCGATGTGAACTAGATTACCGAATCTAGTAAACCCTTTGGGTGTTGGTCACATGACAATGTGAACTATGGGTGTTAATCACATGATGATGTGAACTATCGATGTTAATCACATGGTGATGTGATCTAGATTATTGACTCTAGTGCAAGTGGGAGACTGAAGGGAATATGCCCTAGAGGCAATAATAAAGTTATTATTTATTTCCTTATATCATGATAAATGTTTATTATTCATGCTAGAATTGTATTAACCGGAAACATAATACATGTGTGAATACATAGACAAACAGAGTGTCACTAGTATGCCTCTACTTGACTAGCTCGTTAATCAAAGATGGTTATGTTTCCTAACCATGGACAAAAGAGTTGTTATTTGATTAACGAGATCACATCATTAGTTGAATGATCTGATTGACATGACCCATTCCATTAGCTTAGCACCCGATCGTTTAGTATGTTGCTATTGCTTTCTTCATGACTTATACATGTTCCTATGACTATGAGATTATGCAACTCCCGTTTGCCGAAGGAACACTTTGGGTGCTACCAAACGTCACAACGTAACTGGGTGATTATAAAGGAGCACTACAGGTGTCTCCAAAGGTAGATGTTGGGTTGGCGTATTTTGAGATTAGGATTTGTCACTCCGATTGTCGGAGAGGTATCTCTGGGCCCTCTCGGTAATACACATAACTTAAGCCTTGCAAGCATTGCAACTAATGAGTTAGTTGCGAGATGATGTATTACGGAACTAGTAAAGAGACTTGCCGGTAACGAGATTGAACTAGGTATTGGATACCGACGATCGAATCTCGGGCAAGTAACATACCGATGACAAAGGGAACAACGTATGTTGTTATGCGGTCTGACCGATAAAGATCTTCGTAGAATATGTAGGAGCCAATATGGGCATCCAGGTCCCGCTATTGGTTATTGACCGGAGACGTGTCTCGGTCATGTCTACATTGTTCTCGAACCGTAGGGTCCACACGCTTAAGGTTTCGATGACAGTTATATTATGAGTTTATGAGTTTTGATGTACCGAAGGAGTTCGGAGTCCCGGATGAGATCGGGGACATGACGAGGAGTCTCGAAATGGTCAAGACATAAAGATCGATATATTGGACGACTATATTCGGACATCGGAAAGGTTCCGAGTGATTCGGGTATTTTTCGGAGTACCGGGTAGTTACGGGAGAAGTAATGGGCCTTGATGGGCTTTAGTGGGAAGAGGAAAAAGGCTGCTGCGCCCCCCTCCCCTCTAGTCCGAATTGGACTAAGGAAAAGGGGGCCGGCCACCTTTCCTACTCCTCCACTTCCTTCTCCCTTCCTCCCCTCTTGGTGGACTCCTACTAGGACTTGGAGTCCTAGTAGGACTCCACACCTGGCGCGCCTCTCCTAGGGCCGGCCTCCTCCCCCTTGCTCCTTTATATACGGGGGCAGGGGGCACCTCTAGACACACAAGTTGATCATTGAGATCGTTCCTTAGCCGTGTGCGGTGCCCCCTGCCACCATATTCCACCTCGATCATATCGTTGTAGTGCTTAGGCGAAGCCCTGCGTCGGTAGAACATCAACATCGTCACCACGCCGTCGTGCTGACGGAACTCCTCCCCGAAGCTTTGCTGGATCGGAGCCTGGGGATCGTCATCGAGCTGTACGTGTGCTAAGAACTCGGAGGTGCCGGAGTAACGGTGCTTGGATCGGTCGGATCGGGAAGAAGACGTACGACTACTTCCTCTACGTTGTGTCAATGCTTCCGTTGCGATCTACAAGGGTACGTAGATCATACTCTCCCCCTCGTTGCTATGCATCACCATGATCTTGCGTGTGCGTAGGAAATCATTTGAAAATTACTACGTTCCCCAACACTCGCAGCTCCGCCGCCTCCGTCGACATCGCCGGCGGGCATCCTCGCCGCTGCGGAGGTAGAACCCTCCTCCTCCCCTCCCTCTCCCTGTATCCCATCTGTCCCTATCCATCCCTTCTCCCTCCCGTCCCCATCTCTTTGCCGCTCGCGTTGCACTTCTTCTCTGATGCGGATGGATGAAGGGGCGGCCTCCTCTAGTCATGGACGGGAAAGAGGGCCTTCTCCATGGCTAGCACCAATGGATTCTTTTCCCATCGCCTCCCCTCTCCTTTTTAGGTTCAGATCTGTCACCAGAACCTCCTCTTCCCCTATGGATTTGAGATGGCTGGGTAGTTTTTATGTAGGTTCAGATCTGTCATTAGCATGAATGTGTGATATGTCTAGAACACTTTGCTAGCTTATGGATGAAGGAATTAGTAGGTAGACAAAATAGTTATGCAAATGGTGCAGATAGTATGAATAATTTGTGCATATATTTTATTTTGTTTTGATGATGCAAATGATGTAATTATTACCAGTGCACATACCTTTATTAATTTATAAATTTGTGCTGAATTTATATAGATGGATGACAACCGCATAACCCGAGATACACTGATAGTGCAAGCTGCTGGTTTGGTTGCTGTTGTGTGTGCCTATATGGCCACGATAACTACAAGGGCTAGAATTAGAAATTATCATACTCCAGTCCGTTATGTTATGCTTGAGAGAGATGTAGCTAGGTTGTCCAATCTACCTTATATCTATGAAACCAATGATATAAATTGCCACGACCTATTAAGGATGAGCAGGGCTCCATTAAGGATGAGCACATCCTGAACTTTACAATTCTGTCATGGAGCTCCCTGGTTTTACCGAGGACGATCTATTGATTGTCTTGGGTTATCTCAATGAGAATGCCAACAGGGCTAGGAGCCACTCATTTGTGCAGATGTCGGAGACTCGTCACACTCGTTGGGTCATTCACCACCTGTCCAAGTTCAACGGTGAAGTGTCCGTGCCCAAGGATGGAATGCCCCAGGATGGAGCGCCCAAGGATGGAGTGTGAGCAAATATGTGCTGATTCACACCAAGCTGACCATATTTTACTGTATTTGGTCAGAAAAATCATGCCCCTATATATGTGATGTATGAAATGTAACATGGACCTTATGTTATGTTTCTTTGTTGGACTGTAATATGGACAATATGGATTTATGGCTATCTAATATATGTGAACTCTAGGATGTACTGGATTGTAATATGATCATATGGATTTGTGGCTCTATGTATGTGAACTTTTAAGATATACTTGCACTGGATACTTGCTTTAATATATGTGGCTCTATATGGATTTGTGCACTCTCTATGATCTTGGTGCATTTTTTTAAGCTATTTTGTACCAGAAACTGTTTATTTGTATATTAACTATTTATACAAACAACCAATATGTTGCTGAAATCTTGTTTCTCTTACTTAAATCATCTCTGCATTTTCAAGACATGTGATTATATTTTGACTAAATCTTGTAGACATGCGAACATATTGTTTTATTACTTGAATCAACAAATATATTTGAAATGATCTTCTATTTATTTTACATACAAGTACAAACACACTCAGATCAGATTCCACATCATACAGCCTACCAAACAACATATTGGTGTATGCTGCATCTTTCATACAACCCAGATGCAACAAACCAAACAATATCTGAGCTGAGCCTGCCCTATACCATGCAGCACACCAAATACACATTTCACCTCATGTTTGCATCAGCTCAAGCAGGCCAGCCCCAACCAAACTCCTTCATGCAATGCATGCAAGATGCACCCAGGCAACCAAACACGCCCTATGCCAATCCGCATGATGACAAGGAGCCACTTGCCGGCGAGGACTGCCCGCGGCAGCAGGGCAAGAGTGATGGGACTCCTATTGGCCACCAATACTTTGTCACAGCGCAGCAGTCACGTCGCGGTCCCTGCTATGCAAGGCAACGCTCCAATAGAGAGCGGAGGTGGAATTTTCTCATATTTGCAACCCATATGTCGTAGGAGTAGACAGGAACACCTCTCCCAACGACAATTCTACCCCTTTCATAGTCGCTGGTCTCTGACAGGACATGATGGAATTTTACATGTGAGGACACATACGAAATGGCATGAAACGTCAACAAAAACCCAGGAAACACATTGGCGGACTTATTGCGCGCTTGCCTATCCAAGTTCACGAAGAAGAAATATGCCTAGCTGTTCATTCGGTTGGTGCTCTTTTAAGATAATCATAAGCAGCGATCCAACGCTAGATTCAGTACAGCTTAATTGTTGAGTGTTTGAGGAGGCTCAATCGATATGGCTACAACCTCCGGACACCGTTCCAAGGCGAGGAACTCCGACAGGCTTCGCGATCTCTGCTGCGACCTGCAAGCGCAAAGGCACTCCCGGTCGCTGCTGAAATGCCTGCTCTTCACGCTGCCGGGCCTCGCCATTCTGGCCGCTGGCGTGCTCCTTCTGCTACGCTTCGCCGTCACCCCGCAACTCAAGGCCTACATCGAGGACGCCCGTCTCACCAGCTTCGTTCCCGCAGGCATCCTGTCACCGTCCGGCTCGGCGGCGACGTACAACGTCTCCATCTCAGTCGCCATCACGGTTCGTAACCCCAACGGAGCCATGGACATCAAGTACACCAAGCCCCTCGTGGCTGTCTTCCTCTTCCACGACCGGCGCCTGTACAACGTCACCGTGACGGGCGCAGGGCACAGGCACAGGCCGCTCAAGAGGGAGGTGCACATTCTCCACACTGGCGGGGAGGTCCCGTACTTTCTGGACGCCGCCGCGGTGGAGGAGTTCACGAAGCAGAACGCGACGGGGGTGATCAAGGTGGAGATGCGCCTCTCTGGGCAGATAAAGCTCGGCATCGGCAACATTCGCGTGCTGGAGCTCAGCTGCCCGCTCACGCTGCGGCGCCCGGCGCCACCGCCGGGCACTGATCCTGATGTCGTTGTATTCCCTGAGGTGGACTGCATACCTGACAAGCCCAAGAAAATCGTCTTCTGACGAAACATAAAGTGTCTTTTGTTTGCAGCATTTGTTAAGCATTCCAGCATATATATTTAATCGATGTCAGTGTGTATTGGAACTTGGAAGTAGCAATGGAGACCAGAGGATCAAAAGAAGTACAGGGTTTATGGAGTATTTTGTAAAACAATAGCCGGTCACTAGAAGAGTTAGTGACCGGTCATGTTGAGTGACTAATATGCACATTCGTGCCAAGTGTGCTCGTTTAACTCTCATTCAGATACTAAAAAGCACCATACGTATGAAAGAGGAGATCTTCTTATACTATAAATTCCCACAAAGTATCACATACATCCATACGGATACAAATCAAAATTATTTGCCAATTGCGCAATGTCAATTCAAGGATAGGAACCCACAAGGCAGCACAACCTTAGGCTAGTCTTTGCTGTATATATGACTACCGCTACATATTCACACGTTACAACTACCTAGTGGATGTGTGATGTCACAGTCGATCCGCCTATATACACGTTACAACCACCTCCAGTAGTGGTTGCATCTTGACTCGTTTTTTGTTATACTTGTAGGCAATCGATGCAACTTGCTCTATACATTATTGGTCGACGTTGGCAACAACTTTGTCAAGATACCAGTTTTTATACCCTTGCTGTCATATTAGCTTTCATACTTCCTCCATTCAGATTTACAAGCCTCGTTGGAAAAAATGAGACATTGGATATGCAAGACTAGCCTCACTTCTCCAAATCTCGACATTAGTTGCAATCCAATGCATGCATCTACTACAATTGAAACCATCCATGCATATCATTGCAATTAAACGCATACATGCATTTGATCAGAAAACAGGAGGGAATACAATGCCGTGATAGGCTGGTTTGCATGAGAGTTATGAGATTTAATACATAATCAAACCTTTAGGCTTGTAACATACTAGGTAGTAACATAAATGCCACATAGCGCTTCCACTGCAAAATGAGTCTACAAAA
The DNA here is from genome assembly GCF_018294505.1 of Triticum aestivum. Taxonomy (NCBI): domain Eukaryota; kingdom Viridiplantae; phylum Streptophyta; class Magnoliopsida; order Poales; family Poaceae; genus Triticum; species Triticum aestivum. The sequence goes on from NC_057797.1 coordinate 782,485,451, forward strand.
TAATAAATGAAGACATCTATGTACCATGCATATGACACTAGCCACTATGAAGGTAGTAACATAGACTAGTAACATAAGCATGTTACTAGACTAAGTTACTCTCCACTATGACTAGACTAGTAACTTAGACTAGTAACATGCATATTCTTCTTTCTGCATCCATCGACGACACTCCACGAGAAAAGCTCGATGCCAGTTCTAAGCCTCTGCTTCGGTGGAGCAAAGTATTTTGAACTAGGGATCTTGTAGAAGCAGCTGCCAAACAGTTAGCCTAACACGTGTCTATTATTACAAGAGCAGAGCATTCTAAAGTAGGGATCTTGTAGAAGCAACAGCCAAAATGTTAGCCTAACATGTGTCTATTACAAGGGCAAAGTTTTTTAAACTAGAGGTCTTATAGAGGCAGCGGTTAAAAAGTTAGCCTAACATGTGTCTATACAAGTGCTCAAATGCATGAGTGCTAAGCTTGGCACCACCTCTAATTGAATTTAAGATCCTCCACTAGTAGAGACCCACCCTACATTATGGAAGAGGGAATAAGCCTTTCCCTGCATTTCTGCAAGATGCTGTTTCCAGTACTTGAACCCGTGACCTCATGGTCACATGGCATCAGCTTTACCACTACGCCAAGGCTCCCCTTCTGAATGATTACATAATAACTCTTAATTATAACGATGAAAAATTGAAATCAAACATCAAGTCCACGTCAATTAGTCTTTACATAGGCCAACGAAATGGTGTCCCCGGTGTCCATGTCCTCATCAACCGCAACGAGACAAGAGAACCGTGACCCAGGAGACTAGGCCAATCCGCATGATGACAAGGAGCCACTTGCTGGCGAGGACTGCCCGTGGCCACGGGGCAAGGGTGATGGGACGCCTATTGGCCACCAAGACTTTGTCACAATGTAGCAGTCACGTTGTTGTCCATGTTATGTAACACTCCAATAGAGAGCGGAGGTGGAATTTTCTCATATTTGCAACCCATGTGTCGTAGACAGGAACACCTCGCCCAATGACAATTCTATCCCTTTCATACTCGCTGGTCATGGACAGTACATGATGGAATTTCACATGTGAGGACACATAGGGAATGGTAGGAAACGTCAGAAAAACCTAGGAAACACATTGGCATACTTATTGCGCGTGTGCTTATCCAAGGTCACGAAGAAGAAGTATGTCTTGTTCTTCGTTGGGTTGGTTCTCTTTTAAGACAATCAAAAGCAGCCATCCAATGCCAGTTTCAGTATAGCTTAATAGTTGAGTGTTTGAGGGGGTTGGATCGATATGGCAACAACCTCTGGTCCCCACTATGAAGGTAATAACATCCATATGTTACTAGTCTACAACCTAATAAACAAAGGCATGCATGACACTATACTTGTGTTATTACCTTGCATACTTTACTTTCGGAAAATACATGGTTCATATCAAAAAGGAGAAATTTGAATATACATGGTTTGTCTTACATATCCAAGTCCTTTTCTAGTGGAACACATATCCAAATCCTAACATGAATTGCAAGCCAATGCATGCAACTGTTGCAATTAAAACCATGCATGCATCTATTGCAATAAAAATACATTCATGCATGCGATCAAAAGTTGAGGGAATGCAACACTATACTAGGTTGCTTTGTGTAGATTCCCTTAAAAAAGGTTGCTTTGTATAGAGGTGTGCGATTTAATATATTTTTCTATAAATGTTGTTTTATTTACTCAAAATGTATGATCAACTGGATATAGAGCATGATGAGCGACACCCGGACTATGCATATCTAAAATGCACACAATCCGAGACTAACAGTCTGACAATAATAGTAAATGAATATTACGGTGCCACCCATGTTGGGTAAAAACTCTATGACCCCCATTGACACTCCATTCGGTTTAGCATAGACCACGTATGAAGCGAGTGCATACAATAGAAAAAACCCTACAAAGGGGAACCCTTATTAGCATTTTGAACCTATTTGGAATACCATTGAACCAATGCCGAAAAATATTGGCAACACTTGTGAGTACATACAAGTTGGCGTTACTTGGACGCGTGTGTTCTCGTAATGCGACTCTGTTGCATAACTTAGCTAGTTGGCTACCTCCACTGCATGATTTTATACAAATTAATGTAGATGCTAGCTTTTTTATGAGAATTATATACCACCAGTGGAGGAATTGTGGCTCATGGCTGCATCGGCAAGGTAATCCTATCAGTTTCAGATTTTTTTCATGTTTGCCTCAGTGTGGAGGAAGTGGAGCTTCGGGCGTGTATTGCTGGTTTATACATTAGTGTTCCTCGCAGCGACCAATTATCTTGGAGACGTACTATCTTTTTGTTCACAATTTTGTTTCTGTTGATGGTCTGTACAGTTCTGCCTTGGTTGATTTGCATATTCAGACACGCAGAATTATGAACTTGTTGCAGAACCCAAGGTAGTAATGGTGAGGAGACACGCTAATGATTGTAATGACATCACATTCATTATTAATATACTAGGATGGAGCGCGACTTCCTCCAGTATGAATATTGTGGCTGATGATTGTAATAACATTACATTCATTATTAATATACTAGGTGGTTTTTAAAAGTAATAATATATTATATTTAAATACTAACACAATCTTCTCCAACTCTGCAAACAAAGGTTCCCCGAGCTCGCCCCCACCCCTGAGTCACGTGACATCCTGCTGCCACCAGAAAAAAAAGGTTCCTAGACTTATCAAAGCTGTGTTAGGATGCTACAATTAGTTTGAAGTTAGAGTTGAAATATTTGTTCGAGCGCCTGTTTAGCAATTGTTCTACAGTGCGGACCACATATTTAGCAATTTTCTCTTTTTAATCGAAGTTAGATGATGGTAGGCCGATTTAATTGATCAGTGTCTCATAAACTACACTCTCATTCATCTTTCTATATCTGGATCAACTTGACGATGTAGTGCAATTTCCATTAGATCTGCCATGCGTATGTATTCGATGCCAAGAGTACCACGATCGAACACATGAAGTGACACAAAAAGATTTTTTTTTTTAGAAAAGGAGGATGACCCCCGGCCTCTGCATCTGGAAGATGCATACGGCCACTTTATTGATTATTCTCGAGGACCTTACAAAGTATTACAACAATATGTCTGAATCCGCCATCTTGGCAACATATGCCACTACTCCTATCCATATGATGAAGGGATGCTACCTGGGCCAAATACTCGGACTACTCGCCTAAGCCTACCATCAAAAGCCAGAAGCCCCAGCCGAGCCACATACCGGGTCTGGGGCATAAACTAGTCTGACGCACTCACATGTGACGTCACCGCCATCTTCCACAGGTCCGTCTTCAGAGCAGATATTGAGGCTTCTACCTTGTCAGGTCACTCCGTCATCGACGCCAGACAACTACCTCCATCTGCGCGAGTCCATCACCGCGCATCGGGCGCCGAGTCTCCACTACACCACGCCGCCGAGATCCGCCGTCATCAATGTGTAGGATGAAGCACCGCTCCACCAAAAAAGGCGCCCGCTGGTCCCTCGATCCCGTGTACGCCTCCAAGAATGACGCCCCCAAGGAGGAAACGACACCAACGCGCCGCCGTCATCCGATCAACTGATCTAGGGTTTCCCCCGGAGGTAGCGGATAGAGGTCTAGAGCTTCTCCACGGCGATGCCTTCAAGAAGGTAATGACACAAAAGGGTGCCACCAACGCCGGTCTTGGCATCAAGCCGAGCACAAGGTTTTCACCCGGATCCGCTCGAAGAACCTCCATCACGTATTGTGTGCACGGGTCGCCGCCGGTCTGAGCCGCCGCACATCGAGAAGGCCGCACCAGTCAGATCAGATCTGTCCGGAGGGCACAACCCGCATGGTGCTGACCCAACCACCAGGCCCTCCCTGCCGCCACCGCCGATCCGAGGTCAGATGGTTTGTCGCCGTTGACCCGGCCGCCGCCGCCGAACGCCGCCACGCTGCCCGAGGCAGAGCCGACTGCCGCACCCCCACCATCGCCGCCATTGGCCGAGGCAGCCGCCGCCGGAAGGCAGGCCCGCCGCGCCGCCAGGCCAGATCTGCCGTGCCACCCATGCCGCGGGGCTCCACACCGCCCCCACGGCGCAGGCAAGAGGGAAGACCCCCGCCACCGCCGTCGGCCCCGGGCTATCGCCGGCGGCGGAGGGAGGGGAGGAAGGATGGGGACCCCCGGCGGCTAGGGTTTCAGATCCTGCCCGAG
>NC_057797.1:782489941-782504903 GCF_018294505.1 Triticum aestivum
GGTCTCACACAAGAAGAGATATAACCCCAATGCTAAGATTTATTTTTGCACACAGTTTCGTATGTAGAGATAGCAAATCGTATTATAACTTTTACTATAAAATTAGTAACATCAAATCATGTTCAACGTAGAAATCACAAAACTAAATTAATAACAAAAGTAAAAAATGACACAACAGTTAATATCAAAACTCTTGATTTGAAGTAATAAAATCAGATGCACAACAATACGAGGGATTCATGTCTATCAAACATTTACTAGATACAACAATCCGACGCACGAGTAACCTCGAGAAGATATATTCAACAATATATATGCGGTAATTAACCATATTACAATAATAAAAAACACACGAGAGAAGCAGCATCCTGCTTAAGTTGTTGCGCCAATACGGGAAGCAAAGCCGAAGTTTAACTCCATTAACTGCTGATTTGCCCTGCAGGGAATAAAACTATGTGCTTTAACAAATGAAAGACATAAAGTTCAAGTGATGACGTAAGATGTGAGAGAAGAGAACTGACTGTGTTTGATTTAAGTCTCCATTATTGGGGATAGTCAATGAATGAAACCTTGGGCTTATTGTCATGGCCCTTTGCAGCTTGCTGCAGTTCAGCGCTTATTGCTCCGTCGACTTTAGGATGGAGCGCGACTTCCTCCAGTTTTTTCATGCTGTTTGTGATTTCTATGCAAGAAGTTCCAGGGATAGCATGCAGATCTTGGCAGAGGATATGAACTGACACAAGATTAGGCAGCGGGGCCGCTGCGACTGCTACTTTCAGCGTTTGCTTGCACACGACGTATATCCGCTTAATGGCTTTGAGGTGGTCAGCTTCAGACAGTATGTCGATAGACCCAAGGTTATCTTCAATAAGCTTAAGATATTTCAGTCCCCTCACGTTGGCTAGCCCGTCTCGTATAACCACCCAGCTCAGACCAGTGGAACAAAGGCACAGCTCCTTGATAGCAGTTAGGTGTGCAACAAACTTAGCGAATTCGCTCAGTTTGCCGCACAGCTTGAGCGAGTCGAGTATGCCTTTGGAACCATCTGAGTTTATAGTATTCATGAAATCCCTGGGGCATTCGACGAAGTCGATCGATAAGGACCGACCGCGACGAGGATCAGCGGTCCCATCACGAATGAATTTCGTAATGGCCTGTGAAATAGCATCCAGGTTTTCTTCACTTGCATCCGATTTGCACCATATCTTCACCTTCCGCAGCATCCTCATACATCTCATCAGCTGTGGAAATCCTGTTCTCCCACCGGTGACAAATCCTGCCAGTGTCTCTAGCACACTCTTATCTCTCAAGAAGTTCTTTAGCTTCCATCCCAGCATGGTGGTGTTCGTGCTGGTAAGCTGGAGCTTCCCAAAGAGGTGCATCAATTTGGGCAGCAGCAAGACTTCTTTGAACACCATCACTGTTTTGCTTCCGCTCAGGTCCAGCGTCTCTAACTGATCCAGATTCCCAATGTCCCTTCCAATCCGATCAACTTTGCCTGAATTGATGCTCAGATATTTCATCAGCACCTGACTACAGATATCTTGGAGATGTTTTTCGCTCATGTCAGCACATTCTTTCAGATCCAACACCCGCAGCACTTTATACTTGGAAAAATCAAGAACAGCTTCATAGCTGGCGAGATTCGCCGTATTTGATGGGAATATCGCCAGGGTCCGGAGACGAGATAAATCTTGAGGCAAATTCAGTTCGCCATTCGCAGCAGGATGCACAGACAACCTGCGGGCGGCTTGGGCCTGCAGTGATTCCGCCTGCGATTGTTCCGCCAGCAATGTTTGGGCTGCGCCATCACAGAACAGTATGGAATATTCGGACATAGATTGCTGGGATGTGTACTCGAGCATCAATTCAGTAGGTTGGCATCTCCTCACCTTCCCATTGTTGCTTGTCTGGGTTGAACTGATGATACTTGATTTGATGAATATTTTCAGATTTGTGACAGCATCTTTTTCTCGCTGTACTAGTCCCTCAGCCAGCCATCTCCTTATTAGGGGCTTAGTCCTTACAGGATGATTAGGAGGGAACAAACACAAATATAACAAGCAGTTGACGTTACCAGGGGGATTCAGACTCTGTTTGAGGATAACAACACCATCTTTAACAGGAGGACCCATAACAGTCAGTGTGGCAGCAAGACCTATTATCTCACTTGACATGTTTTTTGATCTGACCTTGAGATCACGAATCTCTGCAGAAAAAACTTCGAGGTTCATCTTCTTGGCATGGAAGTAGTCTATGCAGTCTTCGATGTCATATGACAGTCGCCTCAGTTGTGCAATCAATTCTATCTGCACCCAACTGAAACACCCACCCTTACGAGCATGATCTTTCATAATAGCGCTGATCATCCGGAGTTTATTGCTGATGAATATAGCATCAGATTTCAGCTCCTTCTCCTTTACCGAGCAGAGCTTTGTCAAGGCGACGCTAACTAGTGCGCCAAATGCGGCCACACCAAACTCCATCGATCTGCATGGTAAAGTGGGGTAAGTACTGCCTCAAATGAAATTAGGGAGGGGAGGGGGAGCATATACCTAAAACTGTAGTCGTGGCCTCCAGCGGTATCTCAGAACTCCTCCAGGACGGTTGAGCAAGCTTCAGATTTAACTCCTCTCGGCTGCAACGAGGGAAATACGAGTGGGCACGAACTGGCCGGGCTCTTTAGGTGACATTTTCAATGGAACCATCTAATAGTCCAATAGTCCATTCCGACTTGCTTTTTCTTTTATTTTTTTGACAAAGTCGCTTTTTCATGAGGCTCTGTATCTCAGTCGATGCAATTTATTTGTCATGCTCCCTCCATTCCACTATCTTCATTCCACTATACAAGACCACTATGAAAAATACATTTTGCATCTATATAAAGCCACTAACAGTAATCGAGGCAAAAATTAATAATGTTTTCTCTTATTAGCAACTTGTTTAATACTTGCATTGCATGTAGTCATAATGACACTATACTACTTCCTTCCCGTTCCTTCCTTGCATGCATGCAGATGTATTAATGATCTCAGTTAACAAAAATAAAAGTTGACTTGCAAAGTAGACATTAAATTTTACCTTAGTACCTATAATTTGAGTTTGTGGCCTTGTATAAGGGAATGGAGGAAGTACTTAACTAGACTAGTACTCCCTTCATTTCTAAATATAAGTCTTTTTAGATATTTCAGTACAAACTACATACGGATGTATATAGACATATTTTAGAATGTAGATTCACTCATTTTGCTCCGTATGTAGTCCATATTGAAATTTCTAATGAGACATATATTTATAATGGAGGGGTATAATAAGCTAGAGCAAAGTCTATTTTAAACCCTGAATTTGTAGAGGCGGTCTGAATCAGACCCTAAACTCATAATCCTTGAAGTAGACACCCTATATGCAGTGATCCTGACCAATTCAAACCCTGAACCTATTTGTTGCACCAGGAAAAGGACAATTCCGATCGGGATAATCTACTTCTCTCACTGATTATTCAGACCCACACATCATATTTATCTTCTTCCCCTTTTCTTTCCGTCTCTCTCACCTCACGACGGATCTATTAAAAAAGCCTGACTACTACATAACGGGCATGGCCATAGTGCCTAAGCAGCTGGATTGATTTCCTAGGTACGCAGCGCACGCACTCGTACATATACATACAAACTACCCATAGTGCCTAGCAGCTAGAGAACTACACATAGTGCCTACGCAATGCACGCACTCGTACATATACATACAAACTACCCTAGTGCCTTGCAGCTAGAGAACTACCCATAGTGCCTACGTAACGCACGCACTCGCACTCGCACTCGCACTCGCACTTGTACATATACATACAAACTACCCATGGAAAATATTGAATTTTCTTTAATGACCGATGACTAGAGAACTGAAAATCTCTTCTTCTTTTTGGGCTGTTACTAGTACAAAAACGCTTGTCAACAATATCTAATTGTAAACAGAAGGCAAAGCCGTGTACCTAAATACTCTTATCCTAAACTAAAAAGAAAGTCTTCTCCTAGATGGTTCCAGAGAAAACAAACCACCATCAACATGTTTTAAAACCGTTTGAAATGACATCATGGGTTGGCTTAGAAGTGATTATTGCAAATTGAGGGTAACTCGGATGATTGGATTCCTTGTGGTGGAACCAGCCCACCACCAGGGTTCAAGTCCTAGAATTAATTAGCATTGGTGTTTGGATGTTTCTGGATTTATTTCAGGTTTTCTGACGATGTTCTTTCAACTAGACGAGATGTTCCCGTCAACAGTAGTTGCCTATGGTAACTCTTTTCACCCTGCAAAAAGAAAAGAACTTCATCAATCTCAATATGTTGTGCCGGCTTAATATCTGAAAGGGATTCATTGGGGAAGGGTGTACTGTATTAGTAAAAAAAATTATAGGCGATTATTCGTGACTTGGTTTTTACAACAACTTCGGCTTACTATGGCCCATGAGCCGAACTCATAGGCTCTCGGTGGCCCTCCCCCGCCAGCCACTCTCTCGCCATTTTTTTCCATCTTTGCCAACATATAGCACTGCCGGCTAGATCTTCGACCATCTCTTTTCCAAGCCACTCATAGTATGCACCTCGTTCCATATTCTGTTGAGCTTTCTACTTCCCGTATGAAGAAAGGCAGAGGGCCTTGTTGAGACTGTGCTCTCGTCAGAGTTGAGATTTTCCTTGGTAATGTTTCCCCTTTGCTGGGCAGTCATGACTCAGCTTTCTTTCTCTAGCATGGGTACAATTAGAAAACTTAAATCATCTTGTTCTTATCAGGTGGAGATGGATATTCTGGTATATTAATTCTGGGCGAAGATGGAAAACATTGAAGGTGCCTCCGCATCCTCTGGGCCGGCGATCGATGATCCTGATTCTGCTTCTATTGAGGCAGCGATGGGAGTTCCTGTAACTGTTATGTTGGGGCCCATGTGCACCCTTCTCCAGAAACTCCATTCGCGAATGGCTCCTGGACAGAGTATGGCGCCAGATCTGCTCGGCTTGAAAGAAGTCTTTCTTCTCAGTGATAGCCTCCAGGAAATATGCATCTCCCTTAAGAATATGTCTGACGAGGACCCTAGCTTCATGGTTCAGTGGTGGGTGAAAATAGTTCGCGAACTTTGCTATGACACGGAAGATCACCTGGACGAGGTCTACTACGCCGGGACCCATCATGATTTTTCAGAATTACTTGCTCGTGTGGAGGATTTGAGTGAAAGCCGCAAATGTTTGGAGTGGTCTCCTCGTAGGACTATCGAACCAGCTGACCTGGGGAAAACCAATGTCAGCCGCCGCACTTCCCTCCAGCTGCAGGTTCCCCTCCCTGTCCATGTGGAGCCGCCAAATAATCTTGTAGAGCTGCTCGATTTAGACAACAACGAGAAGGCACTCAAGGTGATACCTATACATGGATGTGCAGGTACGATCTATCTTCAACTCCAATTACATTAATTTCTGAATCCATTAGTAGAATATATCTCAAGTTTTTCTCTTCTTTTAATTTGCAGGTGTTGGAAAGACAACAGCTGCCAGAGCATTGTATCACAGGAATGCAGGGAGATTTCAGTGCCGGGCTTTTGTAACTGTGTCACGGAATCCAGATATGAGGGGGTTTCTCACCAGCATGCTTTCGCAACTTAATGCACCACAACCCCATGGTTTTCCTGATGTGCATGACCTTATTGATGCTATCAGCGAACATCTGCAATGCAAAAGGTATTCTCTGCCCTATTACTCCCTTCATCCGAAAATACTTGTCATCAAAATAGACAAAAAAGGATGTATCTAGAACTAAAATACATCTAGATACATCCCCTTTGTTTCATTTTGATGACAAATATGTACTAAACAAAACTGTGTGCTTCAGAGGAAGAAACACAAAAGAAAAAAAAATCATGGTTGTTTTGGATAGTTGTGGACAACAGAAAAAAAGCATTGCTGATATTTCTGTGATGTTATTTTAATTCTTGTGTTTTTGTTAAATTTTTGTTGTATATCACAACACAAATAAATTACTTTATCATATATATTATTATTGTATTTCCTTGTTCGTTCTTTCCCAAACTACGCCGGTCCATATGCACGCTCCCAAACCATTGTAAGATTTTGCACAAACAGTCTTTCATACCATTTAGGGAATGTTGCGGGAAAATTGAGGGTTTAATGGTCAAACTAAACAACATAATTCAGGATTTTTACCACTACAGAGAGAGCACATGCGCATGCATGCATGCATGAATCTTATACAACATGCTGACATTTGTTGCTAATTTTTTTTGGAAATAGATAGCAGAAGGGCCCGTCCGTTGCAAAGAGAGAGAAAAAAAATCATAATCTCCAATGGTCATGATCACATTTTGCTGCATTAGGGAGATACACTCCCACTCTCAATTTCATGAAATCATGAACCATTTTTAAACTCGTGAACATTTTTCAAATTCATGAACACTTTTACAAATTTTCGAATATTTTCTAAAATAAAGAAAAATTTAAATTAATGAACATTTTATACTATTTGCAGACCTTTTTTTTAATTGTGAACATTTTGGTTAGCAATTTTCATGAATCAGCAAACATTTCTATAATGGACGACAATTGTTTCTGAAATTGGTGGAACAATTTTTGAAATTCATGACATTTTTTTTGATTTGACAAACATTTTTTGAAATGTATGAGAATTTTTTGAATCAGTGAACATTTTATGAATGAATAAACTATTTTGTAAGTCATGAACAATTTTTGAATTTTTAGAATATATTTTCATTAATGAACATTTTTTGAGTTTTCGTGAAATTTTGTTCAATTCCATTAACATTATTTAATGCACGATTTTTTTGGAAAATCATGTACATATTTTTGATTTTATGAAAAATTGTTTTCAAAATTTTAAGTTTTTTGAATAAGTAAACATTTGTTTATAAAATAGCAAACTCTTTTTTTAATCCACATACATTTTATGATTTATTAAACATTTTATTTCAAAACTCTCAATAATTTGGAAATTTTTAGAAGTCTCAAATTATTTTAAGTAGAAAAATTAAAGGGAAAAGAAAATGAAAATAAAAATCGAAGGTAAAATAAAAAAGGCCACCTGGACATGGGCCGTCCCAAACGTGCGCGCTGCGTCTTCTCTTAGTGTGCAGAGCGCAGTATAGAAGGTCCCTACTGCATGGGCCGGCAGACAGGGATTCCCCTGTGTGTAACGTTTTTTTAATCACTTATAGATGGCATTGGTGAGTAATATTTTGCAACTTTGGGGGTCATTTGCATGACGTACCGCAAGAATCAATAGCCCATTAGGTATAAATTTATTTCACAGAACCGCCAGTCTGATTAGTAATATATCTTCACTAGTGAGTTCATCTCGATGAGGACTTCAAAACGAGACTGCATGTTACCATGTTTCAGATTTAGGGGAATATCTTTATTTTGGTAGAATCTATGAAGCTAGATATCTTGGTGGTAGCATGATAACTTCTTGCAAACTCCTGATGTTTTGTTCATTCTTTGTTCACCGGATTTGGGCACTGCAATGATGAGCAACACATAATCTACAAAAAATTGTATGCAATACGATGGAAATAGGCTAGGGACTAGGTTCATCTAGAACCTCAGGCGTGTTTGTGGGATCAAAGGATAAACAAATATACATTGGTGTGGTTAGTGAAATAGCGTACTACACCACTCATAATTGGGTGTTATATCTATAAGGAACCTTGAACCAATTATCGATGCATCGAGAATTCGCTGTCCTACCATGGTTGGCTTTCGGGGTTGCCTGGGTGAAGGTAAAACTTGACCACCTCATTAGTGTTTCATAAAGGCATAGTTATCCCAAAGGATTTGCATTGGTCACCACACCTCACCATACTGTCACTGGCTTCAAGGCTATTCTTCCACACCTCCTTTGCAATTTCCTCCTCCCGGTTCCATTCATCGGTGCATCGGGTACTAGTTAGTCCCAAATTGAGGCGAGACTAGTCACAATACAGAGACAATATATAACCGTACCATGGATCCCACGCATAAGTGGGATCCGAGACTATTCCTACTACCATAGCCTAGGAGGACTAGTTGCACATCACAACAATAGATTTGTTTTATGATGAATGATAAAAAAAAAATCTTAGACAGTCTCCAAGATTGCGAGAGAAATCTTAGACAAGATAGATCCAATGGAGTGGCTATGGTGGTGAAGGTCATGGTGGTGGCGGCTGTGGAAGGAGTTGAACGGAACTGAACTAGCCAAACTGTTGTGTCTTCTCCAACCCTTTCACTATGTATTTATTCCTCCTTAAATGGCTGCAGCTCCACTAGACATGGTCGTGACATAGCAGACAGTGGTGGCAACTCCCTAACCCGCAACCGGGAAGTTGCAGCTTTGTTGGCAACGGTTCTAACATCTCGTATCGTCGGTTGTAGCTCCGATACTAGTCGGTCCCCAACAAAATCGTATGTGGCTGCAGCTTCACCGACACGCTCCCACATCCCACATCACCAGTTGCAACTCTGGTAGTAGTTGCTCCCAACAAAAATTGTCTACGGTTGTAGCTTCTCCGCAATGACTCTAGCATCCCGTATCACCGGTTGTTGCTCCGCTAGTCGCCGATCCCTGCAAAATCGTATGCTAGCCCTAGCACACGGTGGCTTTCCTGTTGCAACTTCAATAGTCATCGGTCCCAACAAAAGATGCGGCTCCCGTACTAATCGGTCCCAGCAAATTGAATCATTGGTCGCAGAACGCACATCGTTGCACCCCCCCCCCCCCTCTCGACCTTTTCCGGCAGTAGTCTTATCGGCTACAACACTGGTGGCTACCATCTCCTAGTACGAGTGGTTGCTGCTCACAGCACGACGTCTTCAGGCCCTTCCACACTATTAGAAAAAGGCTTATCCCAATATCTCTACTAGTGGCGCATCATGATGGTGGTGCGCCATTGCTATGTTTTTACTAATGGCGCACCACATGAGCAGTGTGCCATTGCTATTTTTTTTGGTCCATCCCCCCTCCCCCTCCCGCCCCCACACCATCAGACATAGCAATGGCGCACCACACCTAGGTGCGTCACTGCTATGCTACATAGTAGTGACGCACCTAGGCGCTGTGCGTCATTGCTATGTCTGGTGAGGGTGTGTGTGTTTGTGTGTGTGAGGTTAGTAATGGCGCACCCTCCCAGCAATGGCGCACCAGGGAGGGTGCGCCATTACTAACGTCTCACACACACAACACACCCTCCCTGGGTCGCCTTTTAGGTTTTTAAAAAATAAAAGAAAATGATAATAGATTCAAAAAAAAATTCAAAAAAATAGATGCCCATGTGTTATGTGTTCTAGTTGTTAGGAAAATTAACAAACATGAATTTTGATTTTTTTTACAAAAGGCCGCCGTGTTTCGGTAAAATGGCCGTAACTTTTGCATACGACCTCCGATGAAAAAGTTTTTTATATAAAAAATCATCTACTCAAAAAGTTACATCCGAATTCAACGGGCTATGCCCGTTATTGATTTTCTAGCTTCCTCAAAAACCTAACAGAAAAAAGTTACGATGCTTTTAAGATCTGGAGGCAAAAAAAATCGAAAAAAATTCAAAAAAATAAAAAATAGCAATGGCGCATCAGTGAATAGTGCGCCACTACTATTTTCCCGCCTTCACAATTCAAAAAAATAGAAGTGGCGCACCAGTGCACAGTGCGCCACTGCTAAGTTGGGACAGAAGTTTAAAAGGGCCGGCCAGCCGCTTACCCCTTCATTCTTCTCGTCTTCTCCTCCACTCCATCTCCTCAATCTTCTGTTCATTCCACCACAGTAGGAGGTTTCCAATTTTTACATGACTTCGTGGATGCTATGGCCAGTTCCCATATCGTCAGTAGTCTGCCTGGCACACGACCGAGGGGTTGCATCTTTAGAACTCCCCAAGCAATCGTACGAACACTACTCCTTGTCAGAATTGTTTATGTACAGTTATGAAAAATCCGTGGTTATGATTTTATAGCATGTCTTCCCTTTTTGTAGTTTACATGTCACGTACTCTTAAAATAGAATATATAGCACAAATTGTATGAACGTGTGCTAAAATATAGCACAATGTGTGTATTACTCATTTGCAATATATGATCGCTGTCTCTTGAACAAGATATACATTAATTTGTTGACCTAACACAAAAATATTATGCAGATACTTCATCGTAATTGATGATTTATGGACTTCATTAGTATGGAATATTATTAGCCGTGCTTTTCTACGATGTGATTCTTGCAGTAGAATAATAACAACAACCCAAATTGATGATGTAGCATTGGCATGCAGCAGTTATGACTCAAAATATATATATAAGATGGAACCTCTTAATGATCATGAGTCTAGAAAGTTATTCTTTGGTAGAGTGTTTGGCTCTGAAGATGATTGCCCAATAGATATGAAGGAAGTTTCATATGATATTATTAAGAAGTGCAGTGGTCTGCCATTAGCAATTGTAAATATAACCAGTCTGTTAGCAAGTGAATCAACCGACCTAAGGGAAATGTGGGAGCACATACAAGATTCGTTGCCGTCCACTTCAGGAGACAGCATAGATGCTCCTGATCTTTTGTGCAGCATGCTTCCGCACTTCCTGTACAACAGCCTTCCACCTTGTTTGAGGTCATGCTTGCTATATCTTAGTATGTATTCAGAGGGCCAGGTGATCAACAAGGATGAGTTGGCGAAGCTGTGGGCAGTTGAAGGTTTTCTCAGTGCTGTTGGAGGGCGAGACACACAAGAAATTGCTGAGGATTATTTTGATAAGCTTGTCAGGAGAGGTATGGTCCAGGCCGTGGACACCAACAATAACGGCGAGGTGTTGTCATGTACAATTCACCAGATAGTTCTGGATTTTATCAGGCTCAAATCTGTGGAGGAAAATTTCGTCATAAATGTGGACCATTTCCAATCATCTCTCGCACTTCCTGATAAAGTTCGCCGATTATCCGTCCAGTTTGGAGGGGTAAAAAGCGCATATATACCGGAAAGCATCGTAACATCACAAGTTCGATCGCTTATATTTTGGGGTTTCTACAAGTGTGTGCCTTCGATTATGGACTGTGGGCTTCTTCGTATTCTGATTCTTCATATTTGGGCTGATGAAGAGAACGAGAGTTTTGACCTCACTGGAATCGGAGAGCTATTTCTGCTGAAGTATCTCGAGATTGAATGCAATATCACTGTCAAACTTCCAGAGAAAGACATTATTCCATGGCTGCAACACTTGGAGACACTCCAAGTAGATGCAAGATTATCTGCTGTTCCATCACATATTATCAATATGAAGAGATTACTGCACCTCCGTCTTCCAAGCGAGTATATTCTGAGCAGTACAGTTGCTCAAATGATATCACTTCGCACACTGGGCTATTTTGATGTTAGCAGTCACACAGTAGGGGATGTTTTAGATCTGGGAGAGCTGACCAATCTTCAGGATCTTCAGCTCACCTGTTCTATGGTACATCCTAGAGAAAATCTTGAAAGAAATCTTCAATGCCTAGGCTCGATTCTTGAGAAACTAAGAGTCTTGCAGTCAATAACTCTGGTACTAGTTTCTTCAGGCTCCTCTTGTGTAAATATTCTTGACAAAGGCTTCAGGATGGCGTCTCCTCCTAGCCCGGACCTGCCTCTTCGGAAGATCGAGCTGTCATGGCGTTGTTGCATCTTCTTCAGCCTGCCTAAGTGGTTTGGAGAACTGAGGAACCTCTGCATTCTAAAGATTGCAATTAGGAGACTGTCGATGAATGACACTGATATGCTGAAAGGACTGCCTTCCCTCACTTCTCTCACCCTATATATCCAGATAGTTTCTGAAGAAAAGATCGTCATCGACGATGGGGGATTCCAAGTACTCACCTACTTCAAGTTCATGTGTTCTGCACCATACCTATCCTTTCTTCAAGGAGCAATGCCCAGAGTCCAGAAGCTCAAGATAGGGTTCAATTTTAACCAATGGAGATCACATTCCTTTGGAACAATTGGTTTCCCTCACTTGACAGGCCTGACAGAGGTCTCCGTAAAACTTGGGGTTCGAAATGCTGATGAAGAATTTGACAAAAAAGCTGCACGGTCTGTGGAGGCTGCCGTAAGGTGTCACCGGAACACTCTTATACTCAGATTACAATGCATGGATATGATTTTTGATGGCACTGAGGATAAGCTTACCACGGCCGAAGAAGAAGAGAAAAAACGTGAGGAGATCCAGAAAGGCAAGAAAAAGATGATGGAACGTTTGGAGGGATATCTGAACAAGCAATTAGTGGATAGCAGGTACGCATTTTCTTCTAGGACTAACTAAAACGCGCCATTCGTGTAAAATCTTATTTCCCTTTTCTTTCCTTCTTACCAGATATGCGAGAAAAGATCCACTGACGCATCATGCACAATCATTCAACGTCGTGACGGGCGCCATGAACTCCCTCCTCCCCAAGCTGCTTGACCTCCTCGAGGACGAGTGCACGCTGCAGAAGGGCATCAAGAAGCTTGTCGACTCCCTCTACATGGAACTGGAGGCTCTGCAAGCTGCTCTCCGTGAGGTGGCGAAGCTGGAGGCTAAACAACTAGATGAGGTGCTCAATACGTGGGCCAGGGATGTAAGGGACCTCTCGCATGAAGCTGAGGATATCGTCGATTCCTTAGCAGTGCGCGTCGAGGGCTCTGATCCTGAAACAATACTAAAGGCCGGTATTGTTGATATCCTTAGTCCTAGAACCTCTGCGTTGCTCAGCAGAGGGAAGGCCCGCCATGAGATCTCTGATGCCATCGATGACATGATGTCAAAGGTCCAGGATTTGGCCGCCCGACTTGAGAGATACAAGGTCGGCGCCCACACCGCTCCTAATCCAAATGCCGCAGTTAGCTTTGACACTCCCTTGTCGGATGTGTACAAATACCCCAAAGATATGGTTGCCATAAAGGTTCCAAGGGACGAGGTGATAATGATGCTGACAGATGGAAATGTGATCAAGAAGCTGAAGATAGTCTCTATTCTTGGAATGGGAGGATTGGGGAAGACCACTCTTGTTAAAGCAGTGTATGACAAGATTCGACTGCAGTATGAGTACACGGCTTTCGTTTCAGTATCTAGGTATCCTGATATGACGAAAGTTTTGATGGAGATCCTTTTCCAAATTGACAAGCAAAACTGTAGGAATCTCAGTTTGCCAAAATTAGATGATCATTACCTTATTGATGAAATCAGGAGACTACTTCAGAACAAGAGGTAAATATGCATCCTTATGTATCCAGTTCTTGCACTTCAGTTCAACAGTCAGTACTATCATCGCAAACAGATATAAAGTTGGAAGTATCAGGATTTAATGTGACCATCAGTTAGACTAATAACATACAAGTTGTGTGTCATATAACTAACTAGCAGAGTGACTTGCGTATTTGCGCGGCTAGATTATATAAAATTAATCACCAATGTTATAAATTTTAACTACGCACAATCTTCTGAATTTATGTTTTCATAATTCACTATTGATAGGTAGTTGGACACTAAATATTAGATAGCCGGCCTGGTACTATGATGTATAAATATCTTTCATGAATCTTCAACCAAGAACTGAATCTAAAAATGGTGTTCTGTTCGTCGGGACACTTCATCATTAATACTATTATAATCTTATTTATTACTGCAATGCAATATATAAGGCTTTAATCTATTATGGTCATACTCTAATTTCCACATCACAACTAATTTATAGTATTCATTTGTGCATATTCTCATAAACTAGTAAGTGTTCTCTCATCTCTTTAGCTATAGCCTTAGTTATTGTATTCATCTGTGCATCTTCTCATTAACTAGCAAGTGTTCTGTCATCCCTTAAGTTATGTGCCTTTTGTACATCGTGCATATGTGTTTTCATCAAGTTAAAAAAAATAGTACAGCTATAACAATATATAATATACTCCTTAAATACATTTTCTTTGGATGTTGACATGGTATAAAGTACCATTAATAATCAAGTTTGATTGTAAGTATATACCTGTAAAGGTAACCCAAATTACGTATTATGAAAGTATTCTTCAAGACCAATTTATGCATTTGATTTTGATGTATCAAATCTAGATATTTGTGATGATACGACCGAATACTGATAATCAAAATTTCAGAATTGTGCTGTTGTGTATGTCTACAACGACAACTTTGATTGGACTGTAGTGACTATTTGGCAAAATTTGTGACCATGTTTCTTTCTTCACATGATGTGCTTGCTCGCACATAACAGAACAAAATTCTCCTCCAGATTCCTCTTATCCAGTATAAATCTTTTGTCCTTTTCAATCTACCACCTCTCGGTCGATTTTTGACCCCCGCATATTTATAACTTGACCCTATATGTGATATGTATAAGTTGTTAAACTCTTTCGTTTCCTTCTCAATCTACCACTTCATAGTTAGTTGCGCTACTCATAAACTCGACCAGTGATAAATAATTCATGAATGTTTCCACTCCACTCATGGTGGTATTTTTTTTCTTATACAGCCAAAACCATTTATGTTGATACCTAAATGGCTGTATCACCATAATTGGTTTCGGCTGTATAAATGGCAAGCTACACATTCGTGCTGGTACATTTGACGCTTGACAAGTTTATTTTTTCTTCCATCGTGACCTATTGCATATCAAATGAATATCAAATTACCTTTTTATTCCATTTTTCATTTCTAAGTTAATATTCATGTATAAATCCTACTGGTAGTCTATTATATTTATAAGTACGTAAAATCATACCCATTGGATATACATAACACAATAGTTAGATCTACATAATTGTAACTAAATAAAATCATACCCATTGAATATACATAATCGTATCTAAACAGTTCACATCCATTAGATCTCCATAATTTTACCTAAGCATATGACACCATTAGATTTACGGAGCCACACCTAAGTAGACCACATCCTTAAGATCTGTATA
>NC_057797.1:782505362-782546536 GCF_018294505.1 Triticum aestivum
GGGGGGGGCACATGTTAATTGTTAGTTTATATAAAAATAACAAGTACATGTTACATCTCATTTAAACATGTCAAATGAACCAATAATAATCTAATGCAATGGATAGATACCTGGTTGGAACAAAAAGACAGAACTTAAATATACATGCATAGACAATTAAAATATTCTACTTACTATCTTATAATCTGTAGAAAAATATTACTAGCACTCATAAACATAAAAATTGGGTGGTCACAAATAAATGATACAACAAGTGATTAAGGACTTCCTAAAAATATTACTAGCACTCATAAACATGAGAATTCACAAAGCAGTAAATAAATGAGTACTGATTACTAGAACCGAAGACTTGAGTGTGTGATAGTAATTCATTTGCTAAAGTTGTTTCTCTTATACTCCCTCCGTCCGGAAATATTCGTCGGAGAAATAGATAAAAATATATGTATCTAGAAATAACATATGTCTATATACATCCATTTCTCCGGCAAGTATTTCCGGACAGAGGGAGAATATATAGGATAGTTCAATTGTTTATGCAAGCAAGAACCATGCCAGAATGCGGAACATGATTACTCTGTGTACTTCCAAATACGAGTAAGCCACTAAGCGTGCACGTGCCGCACACGTATAATCATACAAAGAAATCTTCTCCATCATCCTAGTTATAGGACACAGTCTCAATGGACTTCTCAACCATACATACTTAACAAAGACGATTGCATACCTTAGTTAATTTCATCCCACAGATTGACACTTAAGTAACACACACATAGACAACATCTGGTCGTTGGCTCTGGATCCATATACAAGTGAAAGTAAATTAGACATTGAACATATTTCATCTATTATAGACACTCGAGCATATGAAATGATTGATACAACTTTACAGGACAAAATCTATGAGATAGTCTGGAACGTCTACTAATGTGCCCAAAAAAATCTGTGCAACTTGCACCCAAAATATAGGTGAACACATTAATCATCTTAATCGCTCGTGTTGCTATCATCATCTAGCTAGAAAAAAAAATCAAACTTGTCAATGAAGCAGTGTACATGTCGTTCTAGTTAGATATAATCCAAACTTGCTGACCAATTGGTATTTTCAAGCAATCATGTACACATGCACACCTGAAGAATGCGCGCACCATAATACAATTCGGTCAAGCATCAACACCAACACAAACTTTTCTCTTCAATCCCATTTTTATGTACCTCGGTATCACAATATCTTCATCTACACCTTTATCTCCGACGACAATAGTCAACATGAGTTTATTTAGTGACCATGAGTCGATGTATTTTTACAACAAAAGAACATAGAAGCAACTTTAATGGAACTGTATATATTGTATATACATCATGGGCAAGTTGACTGAAAACGATTAAGAAAAAACTTCGTGCCAACTACAGGTTGTTCAGACACAAGAGCAGAACATCTAGCCTTCATCTTCGATGGCAACACACCTTTGAGAATCTGATTACGTATGTAGAACGAGAAGAATAGGCTGTGCAATGGCAATCCATTGGTCGGTGCACCATGCATGTATATATGAGTACAGAGGGGGGGGGGGGCACAACCTCAACTATACAGATGAACTAGGAGGTGGGCCCAACACACAATATATTCAACCCCCCACCCCCCCTTCCGCAGTCGAAGCGGCGCCGGAGACGCAGAGGCTGGAATGAAACTCCTCGAAGGTGGAACTCGGCAGTCCCTTAGTCATCACATCGGCGAACTGTTGTGCAGTCGGAGCATGAAGGACCCGAATATGTCAAAGGGCCACCTGCTCGTGCACAAAGTGAATGTCTAGCTCAATGTGCTTAGTCCTGTGATGATGAACGGGTTTGGCGGAAAGGTGCACCGCAAAGACGTTGTCACAGTAGACAACCGTAGCCTAGGAGACGTCATGATGCAACTCCTGAAGTAACTATTATAGCCGGGTGCACTCGGCGACATCGTTAGCCACAACTCGGTACTCAGCCTTCGCGCTAGAGCGCGAAACCGTAGGTTGTCGCTTGAACGACCATGAGACGAGTGAAGGATCGAGGTAAACGCAGTAGCCAGAGGTGGACCAACGGGTGTTGGGGCAGCCGGCCCAGTCCGCGTCGAAGTAGGCCATCATCTCCAGAGAAGTGGACGCCGTGAGTGTGAGCCCAAGAGCCAATGTGTCGCGAATGTAATGGAGAATCCGCTTCACGAGGGTCTAATGGGAGTCACGAGGGGCGTGCATATGGAGACACACCTGCTTAACAGCATACTGTAGATCCGGCTGGGTGAGAGTCAGATACTGAAGAGCACCAACAATGGACCGATAGAACGGAGCATCCGACTTGGACGAGCCCTCGAGAGCAGAAACCTTGGCCTTCGTGTCAACAGGAGTAGCGACAGGGTGACAGTTGAGCATGTCGGCATACTCAAGTAGCTCATGCGCATACTTCTGCTGATGAAGAAAGAAGCCGTTGGGACGCCGAACGACCTCAATGCCAGGAAATAATGTAGAGCGCCCAAGTCCTTGATGGCAAACTCATCACGCAGCCGGAGAGTAATCTGCTGAAGAAGGGTTGCGGAGGAGGCAGGATGATGTCATCGACGTAGAGGAGCAAATAGGAAGTCGTGTTGCCTTGGTGATAGAGAAACAACGAGGCATCCGAGCGAGTGATGCTGAAGCCCAGTGTCTGAAGGAACCCGGCGATACACTGATACCAGGCGCGAGGTGCTTGCTTGAGCCCATAGAGAGACCGGGACAACAAACACACATGCCCAGGAAGAGATGCGTCGACGAAACCGTTCGGCTGCTCACAATAAACCTGCTCCTCAATATGGCCCTGGAGGAAGGCGTTGGAGGCATCTATCTGATGGACCGGCCAGCCTCGGGACATAGCCAGCTGGAGAACGGTGCGTATCGTGCCCGGTTTGACAACAGGTGCAAACGTCTCAGTGAAGTCGACGCCAGCGTGCTGCCGAAAGCCACGAACCACCCAGCGAGCCTTGTAGCGCTCAAGTGTACCATCCGAGTAGGTCATATGGTGAAAGACCCACTTGCCGCTGATGACATTGGCGCGAGGAGGCTGAGGAACCAGTGTCCAGGTACGGTTCTGCTGAAGAGTATCGAACTCTTCCTGCATCGCAGCAAGCCAGTGAAAATCACGAAGGGCTGCTCTGGCAGACATAGGGATCAGTGATGGCTCGGTGGTGGAGGCGGTGAGTAGATACTCGTCACTGGAATACCGCAGACTCGGGCGGTGAACAACGGCTCGAGCCCGAGTAATGGGGCGAGACGGCAACGCCGGGACAGCATGCTGTTCCCGCCGGACCCGAGGACGCCCGACTTCCTGCTGCTCCCGCCGACCTTCTGCTTCCCATCGCTCAAGCGACTCGACCTCTCGCTGGGCTAGCAATGGGGACACCCGCTGTTCTCCTTAGCCTCGCGAATCGCGGGGGCACCCGCCTCCTCCTCCTACAACCACCTCCCGCTCCACCCGCAAGATATCGTCGAGCGGAACACATTCGTTGTGGCGCGCCCGCCTCCTACTTCCCCTTCGTTTTCCGACCTTGTCATCTACTATCGTGACTCCCCCACGCTCGCAAGCCTCGTGCACTGCTGACGGGCTAAGCTCCGCAACGTCGATCTCCCCGGCGGCGCGGATCTCGAGCCGCTGCTCCAGGCCTGCCTCGCCCTCACCACGCTCGAGCTCTCCAAGTTATACTGCTGGACGGAGGATGTCATGCTGGCGATCTACGCGCCCCCAACCGCTACCGCCAGGCTCACCGACCTCACCCTCAGCCTCGCCGGCGTCTCCAATGGTTTCCAACGCGGCCGCATGCCCCGACCTCCGGTGCCCATGGCGTCCTGCAGTGTGGGAACAGAGAGAGGGGGGAGATTAATGAGGAGAGGGATAGAAAAGGAAGGGGAGCGTTGGGCGCGGCTGACCAACAGATGAGGTCGACGGGGGCTTGCAGGAGCGCGGGCGGCGACTAGAGGGGGTTAGGGGGAGCGCAAGGAAGGAGAGGAAGGGAGGAGCAGCGGCAATATGTATTGCTCGATCCTGTGAGAGAACGAAGGGTCGGGGAGGCACGATACGGGTGTAATCGAGCAGAAAATCAAGGTGCCGAGGGCGGGGATCCGGGAAGCGGAGCGCTAGAAGATTGGCAGACGATGGTGTCTGTTCGGTAGAACATTTCATCCAGGCCGTTGATCTGGATGGCAAACCACTGAAACGTAATACGGATTGTAGGATGTGTTTAGATTGATTTGACCTGAGGGCCTGATCATTCCGTGTACACTTTATTGTATGGCTTTTGAGGAATTTATATTTGCTCTTTTAATAATAGTGGAGATGAACATAAATATGGACTGTAGGATGTGTTTAGATTGATTTGATCTGAGGGCCCTGATCATTCCGTGTACAATTTATTGTGTAGCTTTTGAGGAATTTATGTTTGCTCTTTTAATAATTGTGGATGGAGTATCTAAAAATTGTTGTTGTCCGCTCTGTCCATGTATAGACTTCTTAAGCCATACTTTTAAGTCTATTCACGTGTTGACCTTCAACAACTAGCAAGCCTTAATGCTAATAAATTATATACAGATTTATTAACTCCTAACTCTTGTGCTACCATGCTGATACACAGATACTTGATCGCTATTGATAATATATGCGATGTGAATATCTGGGAAATAATCAAGCTGGCTTTCGTTGATAATGGATTTGGAAGTAGAGTAGTCACAACTACTCGGATTCACCTGGTGGCCAGGAAGGGAGGTGAAGTTTACCAGCTAAAACAACTTACTGATGAGCAATCAAGAGAATTATTCAGTGCAAGACTGTTCAATGGTGACAAAAATGTCCCTCACATCATAGGGGAGGTGCCAACTAAGATTTTGTCGAAATGTGATGGTGTACCACTGGCTATCATAACAGCAGCTAGTTTGTTGGTCGGAAAATCAACGAATGATTGTTCCAAGGTGTACAACAATATTGATTTCGGGTCTGAGTTTGAAGACAACACAAGAAAGATACTGAAATCTAACTATTACGATCTTCCTTATCACTTGAGGGCATGTTTATTGCATCTACACATGTTTCAAGAGGACTGTATAATCAGGAAAGAAGCTTTGATGTGGAAATGGGCAGCCGAAGGTTTAACTGCAGAGGTACCTGGAAAAGGTTTATTTGAGCTTGGAGAGGGATACTTGAAGGAACTCATAAACAGAAACCTGGTCATGCGGGTTGAGGACGACTCAAATCCTGGGAAGGTAATTGGCTGCTGTGTCCATGATTTGGTTCTCGATATGATCTGTTCCTTATCAACTGAAGAAAACTTTATTACCATACTGGATAGTAACAAGCAAGAACCCCCTGTCGAAAGCAAGACTCGCAGGTTAGCTGTCCAAAAATGGGACACGGAGCAGGGCGACCCTCTGGCTAACATTCGCCCAGAAAGGCTGAGGTCATTTAACACCATGGGGTGTCATTTGAGTATGGAACTATCAGTTTCAAGGTTTAAGCTGATGCGTGTCCTTGCTCTGGAAGAATGTACGTTGTTTGATGGAAATCTTTCTCATCTAGGGAAGTTACTTCTGTTGAGGTACCTCGGATTATATAAGACACCTATCAAAAAGCTACCGGAAGACATAGGTGACCTGATTTATCTGCAGACACTGGACCTGAGGGGAACAAGTGTGAAAGAATTGCCAGAGAGAGTGGCTGGGTTACGGCAACTCAAGTGCCTGCGAGCTGATAAAGGCACAGCAGTGCCGGATTGGATGGAAAATCTTACATCCTTAGAAGAGTTGCGGCTGGGCGAGGTCAGCAGGTCCGCAGACTTCACGACTGAGCTGGGCAAACTGACAGGGCTGAGGGAACTTGAGATTTGGATTGACGAGTTGGATAAGAACCAAAACAATGCTTTGGTGCTGTCTATGAGAAAACTAGAGAAAATACAAGTCCTAAGAATTATGGGCAATAGGTGGACATCAGGGAGTGAACTTAATTGGGAAGACTTCTACCCACCTGTACAACTCCGTGAGTTACACCTATCAAGCATCCCATGCCCTCGGCTGCCCAAACGGATCACCGTCTCCCGTGTTCCAATGCTCTCTCACTTATCTGTGTACGTAAAGGCCATAAAGGAGGAGGATCTGGATCTCCTTGGGGCATTGCCACAGCTCATCAGTCTGGAGCTGCTATCGCTGTGGGACGCCGTCCGCGAAATCAAGGGTGGCGGTGCGTTCCCAAGGTTGAAGTTCTTTAACACGTTCTCACCATTCAAGTTTCTACCAGGGGCTATGCCAAGACTTGCAATCCTTCACTTCGCACTACTCATCACTTCCCGGGGGCCACTAGATAAATTCAAGGTTAATTTTGAAAATTACTTTGTTAACTCGATGTTGGGGAACCTCCTTTCACTTGAGAAAGTGGAAGTGAGACCCCTTGATGACGTCGAGGTGATGTGTGAAGCAGTGAGGCGTGGACTGGACCAACATCCGAACAGTCCAAGCCTTCATATCTTAAAATAATGATCGGGTATGTGTTCAATACATAAATATTTAAAGGTTTAGACAGTATGCATACGTTAATACATATACATGCATGTCTCTTTTGTTTACTAACCATGCATGATTGCTTACATTTCGCAACACATCATTTTACAGGTGAGTTCTGTGTACTGAAGGCTTCGATGTTAACCATGTCACCAGCTTCAGGACCACCTGATCCTCATTCCTTGAGCTTAGTTCTTGCTTGGAGGAAAAACAAGAAAAAAAAAGGAAAACAGTTATTTACTTATGGACTTCGAGTGCTATGTTACCTGTTTCCTAGCTCAAGGGATAGGTCTTTATGTTGCTTACTTATTTTCCAAAATAAAAAGTGCAAAAAAAATTAGTGTGTCCTTTAGTGGAAAACTATGTTTAAAATGGATCGAGTTGCTCGTCTAGTGGGAGTAGTCCCTTGCCTTATTATTTGGCCGAGTTAAAAAACAGGAGAAAAAGCCTACAAAAAATATGTTCCTAGTTGTTATACAAATGTGTCTTTTTCTTTTGGTGGTGTTCTGGGTATGGGGTGTTGGTTGGAAACTCCGCCTATGCCAATTCTAAGGCGACACATATTGCCGCGTAGCCGGTTCCAAGCCCGGAGAAAGGAGGAGGACCAGCCATGTAATAGGTTAAGGAGGAAGGGATGTACTTATGCAATGATCAAACCATTGTACACTATGTGGTGTAGCTGCTCCACAATTTGTTCCTAACTACTCGATGAGCTTGACAATCTGTGGAATTTAAAATTTATAGTTTACTTCGATCTATGAATGTGGCCATTCATTCTGGCAGCATAATCTCCGGAGGGAGTACCGACCATTGTTCAAGGCGGTGTGTATGCGGTTGGAGCGGGTAGCCTCGAAGGTTTTTAGTCAACATGAGTGGCAGCATAATCTCCATATCGGTCCACCACCTCCTTCGACATAGGCAGAGTATCGGTTTTATATGACTCTACTTTTGCTGATATGTCGGTTTTTCATTTTATTTTGTCTGTTGATGTTTTTGTTGTCTGCGTCTTAGTTATACAGAGACCAGGTGTTGATCATCATGCTTTGTATCCACTTAATGCTACATTTGGAGTTAATAAAAAGCACTCTCTATAAAAAAATGAATTTGCCAATTCATTGTGCTTACATACTCCCGTGAAGGGGAAAGTAGTGGCTTCACCAAAGTTTTGTGCACCCATGCAATAAACAATAAAATAAATAAATAAATAAACATTTGGTGATAACTGAAGTTGCAAAGTTTCATTTTTTTTATTTTTATTGCTAAGTTTTCGATGGTGGGTGTAGCCGGGGTCTAATGCATTTGGTGTAGAAAAACCACATTCTTAATGCATGCTACTTATATGACTTTTCTTGACATTCACTACTAGAATCAGAAATTTGGTCAAAAAGTGCATTAGGAAAAACTAACTCAAGATTACCCTATCAATCTCTCTCTAATTTTGACTCTTTGTCTTCCGTGCTTCTCCGATCATGACTCCTTGTAGATTTGTGAGTCGGTCGGCCTCAAGTCACAAATCTACAATGAGTCAAAATTCGGGGAAGCACATGGCTTGATATCAATTATTGGAACTTACCCTCAGGATTGCTCACATCGAACTAGACGAACACACAAGCGAAAAAGCTTTGGCCAAGGGTATTTCTTGAACCCTAAATTTTCTTGATATTTTTGTCCTTATTAATGAAATTTCATCAGTAGGATCAATCACATCAAACTAAACGAACAGAAGTTCCAAAAACTTTTACCAAAAGCACATGCCGTGCCGCCTTTTTCCCTCTTTATTTTTTTCCTCCTTTTCTCACAATACAAAACTAACAACTAGTGATGTGTTGTGTGTATATACACAGCCTGACCCAACCGACACGTGAAACCAATTCCTACACAGACTACTGTTAGATACCTACGTCCACAAACAAAGGTGATAATCCTTGTTGCTAGATTAACTTTCTGGGTGTGAGAGGGAAGAGACTTAATTAAAAATCTCTAGTCCCACACTGAACTTTGTGAATATGCGTCACCCCCTATTGGGTGCTACACCCATTGAGGGCTGTTCAAGCACATCTTCACGTGTCGATCTATTTTTTTAGAAAAGAAGGAATATCCCCGGCCTCTGCATCTAGACGATGCATACGGTCATATTATTAATTATTAACACAAGACCTTACAAAATCGTACAACAGTAAGACTAAAGCCACCGAAGCAACATCTATCGCTACTCCTATCCAGTTGATGAAGGGGCGCTGACAGTCTGGGCCTAATACCAAAAAGACCTCACAGCCAAACATAACATCTAACACTTGAGGTCCCAACCAGGACGCCTGCCGGGTATGGGCACCCACCAGTCAGGCGTGCTCCTCAACCAGGATGCCTTCCAGGTATAAGGCCACCGCAGCCACCTGCCACCAATCCATCTTTAGATTTGTACTGCTGCATCGACCTTGCCCGGTCTAGCTGCCGCCGACGCCACCACGACGCCAGACAGCATCGATCTCCTGCGTGTGTCCATCACCACACATCTGACACCAAGCCTCCGCTGCTCCATGCCGCCAGGAGCCGCCGCCATGAATATGAGAAAGAAACACCGCTCCACCGAAGAAGCCATCCGCTGGTCCCTCGAGCCCGAGTGCATCTCCAAGAATGCCGCCCCCAGGAGGGTAACGACACATGAATGCCGCCGTCATCCGGTCAACTGATCTAGGTTTTCCCTCGGAGGTATTGGGTGGGTTTGGGATTTGTACCTCGATGATGCCTTCATGAAGGAAATGATGATAAGGGCATCGTCATCATCGGCTCCGGCCAACGACCGAAAACCAAGTTTTCACTCGAATCCGTCCCAAGACATTCACTCGACAACCAGTGCACAGTCTCGACCGCCTTCAAAGCCCCAGATCTAGCCGCCTAGATCCGGCGACCAACCGCAACAGCAGTGCCACCGTAGGAGCCCTGGCACACCGGCCACTGCCTGAATGGGCCACCACTGGAGCCTGGGAGGAGGACTCCCACTCCACCTCGCCAAACCGTGAGAGCCGCAGAGATTGATCCCGCACGCTCATCACCGTCTCTGATCTGAACCAATCCGCGGCAAAACCACGAGATCAGCGATGCAGATCCGCCTTGGACAGGGACATCACCACGCCATGCAGTCACAGGAAGCCCGAGCTTCACCCGCCGCCACCTTCTAGGGCCACCGCCCCGGGATCCAACCGCCGCCGACAGGTCGAGCTGCCGGCCACTGCGACCAAGGCTGCCATGCCCGTGAGCCCATCGAACGGCCGACGCCACCAGATCTTCCTCGGAGCTGCAGCTCCGCCTCCCCCACTCAGCACCACGCCGCCCCCTTGCGTCGTCTCCTAATGCGTCGCCGCGCCGCCACGACGCAGATCGGGGGAGAGCGCCCCGGCACCATGGGTGACCCGCCTCACCTGATCTGGCGCGGGAGGAAAGAGAGCCTCCGCCGCCGCCATCAGCCGCCTGGGGCTTTACCTGGCTACCTCCTCTAGCGGCGGTGGAGGGAAGGGGGAGGATGGACGTGCCCGGCGGCGGCGGCTATGGTTTCCACCCGAGCCGCCCTAGCGGGAGGGCGAGACGGGGGCGACAGTACTAAGGTTTTGAGCGGGAGGGCGACCCAGTGCCTCACGTGTCGATCTATGACCGTGAAGAAAAATGCACCCGACAAGGTGAAGACCAATGTGATGCAGTTGTGTAGTGGACTGGGGCTCCAGGTTAAGAGCGGGAGCGCCTTTCCCAAGGTGAGTTTCCTCGGGTCAGTAAAGCGATGGAAAGACACCTGGTTTTATTGCCAGGACGTCCTGAAGGCTGGGACTCAGTCGGGCCTCCCGTTGTACTCCGCGGAGAGGGTGCAGGCACCTAGCTATGTCGCTCACGGTGTCGAAGGAGGAGAAGGTTGAGGTCGGAACCTTGACCGACGCACTGGTGGGTGTGGTCAGGGCAGGCCTGAGTAATAGGGACCTACTGGAGGTTTTCCTCAGTTCGCAGATCTAGTCGCTGCAGGAGAAGGCGCATCCCATGTTGATGTACGAGGGACCGAGTGACCCCACTCGAGTGCACCTGAAGGAGCTGACCGAGAAGGCCGTGGAGGGAAAACTCAAGGCCTTCACCTCGGCCCGGGACAACTCGCGTGGATCCAGGAGGGTGCCTCTGTACAATAAGGACCACCCACCGGTTGAGGTAATTCTCTGTTTATCTAGTCGAGTTGCTTCGATGTTATTTCCCGAGTGATATTGTATTTAGTCCTTGTGATATTTTCTTTCTTTTCCTCACCAGAGCTCCCAACAAATGATATCGCTGGTGCCAGTGCTCGACCGGTCGCCTGGCGACATGGTGAGTGCTGACCCACAAGTATAGAGGATCAATCATTGTCCTTCCGATAAGTAAGAGGGTCGAACCCAACTAGGAGCAGAAGGAAATGACAAGCGGTTTTCAGTAAGGTATTTTCTGCAAGTACTGAAATTGTTGGTAACAAATAGTTTGATAGCAAGATAATTTGTAACGAGTGACAAGTAGCAATAGTAACTAAGGTGCAACAAGGTAGCCCAAGCCTCCCACTTATGATTAACCCCTCTCAAGCATCCGCAACTATGAAAGAAGAATTAAGATAAATCTAACCATAGCGTCAAACATGTGGATCCAAACCAGCTCCTTACAGAATAGCGCATAAACTAGGGTTTAAGCTTATGTTACTCTAGCAACCCATCATCTAATAACTACTTCATAATATGCATTCCCTTAGGCCCAAATATTGTGCAGTGTCATGTAGTCAACGTTCACATAAGACCACTAAGGGAAACAACAACATACATATCATCAAAATATCGAACGAATACCAAATTCACATGATTACTTATGACAAGACTTCTCACATGTCCTCAAGAACAAAAGTAACTACTCCACATCATATTCATATCCAAGATCAAAGAGGTATTGAATAGCATAATAGATCTGAACATATAATATTCCACCAAATAAACCAGCTAGCATCAAGTACAAAATGTAATCAAACACTACTAGCAACCCACAGGTACCAGTATGAGGTTTTGATACAAAAGTGAATACAAGAGATGAACTAGGGTTTGAGATGAGATGGTTCTGGTGAAGATGTTGATGAAGATTGGTCCTCCCATGATATGAGGGTTGTTGGTGATGACGATGGCTTTGATTTCCCCCTCCCGGAGGGATGTTTCCCCGGCGGAATCGCCCCACCGGAGAGCAAAAGTGCTCCCGCCCAAGTCCTACCTTGAGACGGCGGCACTCCATCCTGAAAGTCCTCTCTTTATTTTTTTTCTATGTCAAATGGGATTATATATTAGAAGATGGGCACCAGAGGCTAGCCAGGGGCCCACAAACCACTAGGGCGCGCCCGGCACCAGGGTGGCCCCCTCTAGTACTTCTTTTCTCCAATATGTTTTATTTATTCCAAACTAAATTTCCGTGAAATTTCATCTCAGTTGGAGATATGCAGAATAGGTATCTCTAACATAGCTTTTTCAAGTCCAGAATTCCAGCTGTCAGCAATATCCCTCTTCATGTAAATCTTCCATATTAAGAGAGAAAAGGCATTAGAATTTCTTCACAATGTGTTATATTGATTGAAAACACTATAAATAACAGTAGGAAAATATGATGCAAAATGGACGTATCAACTCCCCCAAGCTTAGACCTTGCTTGTCCTCAAGCGAAGGCCGATATTGATAATCATGTCCACATGTTTATACAGAGAGAGGTGTCGATAAAAAGAAAATACGGACATATTAGCATCATTGTTCAATATTATAGCAGTAATATATTATCATAAAACTTCTCATGAGCAAGTAACAATTCATCACAACAACAAAGTATAAGGCATAAACTTTCTTGAAAACTAAAAAACTGTGTTCTCAGTCAATAAGGCAATTACTGTTGGAAATATGAGCAATTTACCATATGATTTTATTAATGAAAATACTAGATAAAACATGACTAAAATAGCAGAGATAAAGCAAGTCATGCGATGTGACAGAGAGAAGGTAAATAACATCTGAAAATATGAACTAGAACCGAACATATCTAGAGCAAAGAGTAGAACAAGAAACTATGACATGACCTCTAATAGAAAAAACAAGAACACGTACCGGACAGCAGCAGCAACAGTAGCACTGGACTTGGGGTCGGTGTCCTCGGTAGCCATGTCATCGAGGAGGTTGTCGACGTCGGGGAAGAAGTCGTTGTCAGGGAAGTAGTCGTCGGAGCCCAGGGCGTCCGTGAGGAAGAAATCAGTAGTCGCGTTGAGCGCTTCCCAAAAACCTTATCACCCTTCTCCCGTACATGACTCAAAGAGGTGGAGTTTCAGAGGCCTACTCTCCTGACCTGCGGTGCACGCCGCAAACCGGGATGGGGAAGATCATAGCAGCAGTGCAATGCTCAAGAACTTTGTGGCGAGAGGACGAGGATCTTCTGGTGTGTCTCCATGGAGAGGAGCGACCTCCCTTTTATAGGCACAGGAGAAGAAGGCGAGAGGCTGCGCCGGGAGCTGAAGGGAACGAGGGAGACGAAACTTACATGCAGCAGCCGAAGGGTGCAGCGTTCGTATTCAGTATCCACTACAGCAAAAACTTTCCAGCTCCCGAGTGACCTTTCGTATACCCATAGTGCGACGAAAAAATTTAGACATGGGCTCGGCTCATTCCCGCAACCCGCGGCGCGGCGCGTCGTGACGGGCGGCGGAGGAGAAGCACGCGTGGATGTCCCTCTTGTTCTCATGCTCATACAAGTGGGGAATGAACCTCCCTTATAAGGAGGTCCAACTCCCACTAAACTAGCAGTGTGGGACTAAACTTTAGTAGTATCCCTTTCTTTGCATAAATGGGCTAAGTGGGTCTTTAGGAATTTCTGAAATAGTTATTGGACCGTCCCAAAATAGACTAAATTCCAGCAATTACAATTCATCATCTTGTCCGGCGTCGACTATCTATCATGCAAGCCTTCATCCTCCCCATTCTAGTCGCATGCTTCCAAGCACTTCTGCATATTCAATTTATGTTCTTTCTATATCATCGAGATGAAGTTCTGTGTGTTTTTGCTTGTACTGTTTAATTGGTGAACCAGCTGGTTTGTTCAATGTGAAATAAGGCTAGTTTGGTGGCATGCCAGGTTTTTTGTCCCTTAGGTTAGGTTCCCAGCGAATGTAACTAGAGGGTTTTCTTGGTGTGCATCTAACTCAGCGGACTTATTTCCATTTTCTACTATTGTTTTGAATGTTTTATACATTCTTCTAAGGTAAAATTATGTGATCCTCATGATGAACTTTCTAAGGTCATGAGTTTTACTGCCTGAAAGCGAGCTAGCTCATGATAAACTTTCTATTTTCATTTTCCTTCCAAATAAATAGCTCGTGATGTACTAGTTCACTTCTTTGTGATATACGGTATTACCGGCTTGTTTGCCTGGCGCCTCTGTGCCCAAATAGCTGCTTTAAGAGCATCTCCAATAGATGGTCTAAATGTAAAAATAACTAACTTTTGGACCGTGTGGGGCAAAAAACGGTGCTCCAACAGACGGTCCATATCTAAAAAAAATTGGACCGCGGCCTCCTCGTGATGTAAAATCCAACACCTCACGGTGCAAATTTACATCACGAGGCGCATCTGGTCCAAAACTAGGCGCCGCCCGCGAACGCCCAACCACCACTTCTTTTCCGTTCCCACCCGCACCGTCCGCCCGCCCGGAGACCAGCCGGCCGGCATCCGCCGCCGCGACCGCCGAAAACCACGCCATCAGCGCCGCCACCACCCCAAATCCCCGCCGCCGCCCTCCGCCGCCGTCACCTCCCTCGCCGGTAGCCGGCTCGCAGCCGCCCGGACGCTGCCAAATCGAGAGGCAGCCAGCGCGGGATTCGGCGCCTCCGGCGGTCCGGCTGCCGCGGTAGGCCTCCGCCGGGTCTAAGGCTGCCGCAGACCTCGCCCCCATCGGCCGTGAGCCTGTTCACTGCCGTTGCGTCGGCCGCACGACCGCCGCACGAAGCCCTCTGCCCGACTGCCGAAGTACTGTTCGCCGCCCGCCGAGCTCCTCTTGGCCGGCCTCGAAGCTCTTTTCTTATTACCGCCGCCGTCCGGAGGAGCCGACCGCAGCCGTCCACAGCCATTAGCAGCAGCCAATCCAACCGGCGGCCATCCTCTTCCACCGCGCGCACTAGGTGTTCGACGGAATTCCCCAAGGTAAAAAAATGACGAAACTTGATGATTTAACTTGGGATTGGATAGTATGTTTGACGGTGGTTGTGTGCAATGTAGATGAGCTCGGTTGACACCTCTTTCGTGGATGATTCATCGTCGGACGAGGAATTTGATTTGCATGAAGAAGAGGAGGTTGCTATGCTAGTGGCCATGCACAAGAGGAAGAAACCGAAGCACGGTGGTTCCGTTTATGGTCGTGCGTTCATTCGGAGAGAACGGATTGATGCGCACAAACGGTTGGTGCGCAACTACTTTGCATCATCACCTGTTTTTCCAGAGAATTACTTTCGACGCCGTTTCAGAATGTCGGAAGACTTGTTCTTCTGCATTTGCAATTCCGTGAAGCATCATAATCCAGTCTTCGAGCAGAGAAGGAACTGTGCCGGGTTGCTTGGCCATAGCATTGAGCAGAAGGTCACTGGCGCTTTGCGCATGATTGCATATGGTGTTCCGGCAGATTACATTGATGACAACTTGGCGATGGTAGAGAGAACTTCTATCTTCTATGTCAAGCAATTCACAATAGCTATGGTAGAAGTGTTCGGTCCACAGTACTTGAGAGCACCCAATGCTTAGGACACTCAGAGGCTTTTGGAGATGAACAAAGCTCGAGGGTTTCCAGGTATGCTCGGGTCTGTGGATTGCATGCATTGGAAATGGAAGAACTGTCCAAAAGCATGGCATGGACAATTCAAGGGTCGTGGGAAGGATGCCTCTATCATTCTTGAGGCAGTTGCTGATCATGAAGCATGGATTTGGCATGCATATTTTGGTATGCCCGGTTCTTGCAACGACATCAACGTGCTCGACAGGTCACCTCTCTTTGCCAACTTAGCAAATGGAGAAGCACCACCGGTGACCTTCGAAGCAAATGGCCGCACCTACAACTATGGGTACTCTCTTGCAGATGGGATCTACCCGAGGTGGAGTACATTCGTCAAGCCGGTTGCAAAACCTGAAGGTAAAAAAGAACTTGTCTTTCATAATGCACAAGCGGCGGCTAGAAAAGATGTTGAGAGGGCATTTGGGATTTTGCAATCCCAATTTGCTATTGTACGAGGACCATCTAGATTTTGGGATCAAAATATCCTTGGGTACATCATGACCGCTTGTGTGATCATGCATAACATGATCATTGAGATCGAGCGTAGAAAACATTTAGATTACAACTTCTATCATTTGATGGGCATTCCTGTTAACCCCATGCAAAAAGAACAGCGCATCAGACATTTCATGAAGGTGTACAGCAAGATTAGAGACACCGATGTGCATGACTAACTCCAGAAAGATTTGATGGAAGAGCATTGGAAATGGCATGGCGAAAGATCCGCATAGATTCATTATTTGTTTGTTCAAAACTATGTTGTATTATGCAAAACTATGTTGTATTTGTGTTGCATTTCATCTCCTGGATCTGAAGAACTATGTAATAATTTGATATTGTGGACATGAATTTTTTTATGTTGTTTCAATACATGTTTTTATGCAATATGTGCAGCAGTACAGTGGCTGGACAGGGGCTAAACAGCAGACGCACGTCTGCTGGCCGGTTTTGGACCATGAATTTGGACCATCTATTGGAGTTGGTCTTTTGGACCATGAGAATTTGGACAATCTGTTGGAGTTGGCCTTTTTTCGGAGCTCCAAAACACACTTTTTGGCGGTCCAAATTTTACAACTTCGGTTTTCGACCGCCAAATTTTGGACCATCTACTCTAAGACTCCTTATTCCTTTCTCAAAATCAATAGAGTAAAGCCCTAGTCAGTTTGTTTATTTGGATGCATCACCTTTTTGTTTCTAGTGCATCAAATGCCTATCTATTTTCTTCATTCCCAGTGAGCTGATCTGCTATTAGTTTGGTTCAGAATTAGCGTCCCACCAGAGACAGCGCAGCACCGTATTTTTGGTGTTTGTATCATGTAGTAAAACAGCTTGAGTTCACATTATGATCTCAAGCAGGCACTTTTGACATAACACAAAGAATACAAGTTCTCACTAATAGTATGCAGAACAGTTTCACTTGTGAACTTTTTGTGGTGTCAACAAAAAAACTTCCTAACCTGAAAGTTTGAAAAAGTCTAATTAGGAATGGCCATGGTCGGCCTTCAGTTGAGGAATTTCTTGGTGAATTACTGGGAATATGGCTCACCTAGTGGCCGCGTGCCGTGCCGCCGTCGCGGATCTGCTGTTGCTTGCTGCCTTCTGGTTATGGC
The DNA here is from genome assembly GCF_018294505.1 of Triticum aestivum. Taxonomy (NCBI): domain Eukaryota; kingdom Viridiplantae; phylum Streptophyta; class Magnoliopsida; order Poales; family Poaceae; genus Triticum; species Triticum aestivum. The sequence continues at coordinate 782,522,347 of NC_057797.1, forward strand.
CTTGCACTACAGGACTCGTGTCCAATGCCGATGGCCCAGGGCCGTCGGCATAGGCCATATGCCGTCGGCGTAGATCTGTGCCTACGGCTGCACGTCAGCGTAGATGTGTCAGACCGTCGGCATAGGAGCCTATGCCGACGGCCAAGGGCCAGCCGTCGGCAGTGTTTTTTGCCTGACAGCAACGGACAGCACCGTCAAAAGCGCCGACGACTCGTGGAACGACGCGTGGCAGGGATATGCCGACGGCTTTGCCGTAGGCATAGACCTGCCACGTGTCACGCCCTGGGAAGCCCTGGGATCATCTATGCCGACGACTTTGCCGTAGGCATATTTATTATTATTATTTTCCCTGTTTTCTCTTTTTCAATTCATTTGACGGCATTTCAGAGCAGAATAATATGAGCTTATGCAGAAATATGACAGTTCATCATCTAAACGTACTAAAGTTCATCATCATCATTTAAACATACTCAAGTTCATCTAAAGATCATAACCGGTGAAAGTTCATGAACATAAACAGTGTAAGATATGGAACATGAAAGGTATGGCACGATGGCCACATGCACGGACCACCTCTGCCAAAACCACATCGATATCAAGCAAGACCGCCGCCGCCAAGACCACCTCCGCCAAAACCACATCTGCCAAAACCACCTCCGCCAAAACCGCCACCGTGACCACCACCACTCTGCCAGATCGGAGTGACTGGGGTCGACGTAGCAGGAGTCGAGCCACCGGTCCCCTACATGTTTAAGAGAAGATTATAACGGTAAATATGATATGATAGTGTTGAATGAACGGGAACTAGTTAAGGCAAATGTACTAACCGGACTATCACTCCCTAGTGCCACCCATTCATCGAACGTGGGCATGTGTGGGGGTTCTCCCGCAGGTGGTGGTGGGGGTCCAATTTGTGGTGGGTCCTTGCGGTTAGTCCAAGACGCCAACATAGCCTGGATGTTAGTTAAACAAGCAAACTAGAAGGTCAGAAGGAATGAAAGTGCAAATTTTAGATTGGGTTTAAGAGGGCCAAACTAACCGTCATCGCTTGACGGTTGTAATCATCGTTTGCCTTCACTCGTTGCAAGTACTCCCGCACCTCAAGATTCCTATGCTCGACAAAGGCCTTATATGCCTACAAAATTTAGGTTGTTTCTAAGTGAGCGATGCTGAAAATAAACTGAGAATGCTAGAGAGAAAGAAGATCAAGGGGAAGTACTTACAGCATGCTGACGGGCTAAGGGAGTCTGTGAACGCCCCGTACTCTCTAACTGGCTCGGGTGGGTAGCCCGAAGCCGTGTGTACGAGATCGAAGGAGTGATCAAGCCATCGAAACACGGATACCGGCCATGTGACTTCCCCTGGATGGCCACCACCGCCGTGTCATCGATCTGAGACTAGGCGACCTCAGGAACAGAAACATCCGGATGCAACTTCTGATAGTTCTGAGTGTAAGACTCCAGGTGCTCCTCGGTGTTGCCGTAGTACTGGCTCTCGCCGTCCTTGCGATCACTCCGCTCGCGGGCTAGCTTCCACGACTCAATGTCTGAGAGCGGCCTCTTCAACTTGTCGTCCTGCAACGTCAAACAGAAGTTAGCCATGCATAAGAACATGACGGTAAAGAAGAACAAAAATGCATCATGCATATATATATATATACCTTCATGGCCTTGAAGCCCAAGTGGTTCCTGTTTCCTTGGCCGTGTGTCCAGTCTCTTCCACGGTTAACCCGAGCATTGCTGCTCTTGGCAGCAAACTCTGCATCGTCGCCGAGCCACCTATCCACCAAACTCGTCCATCCGTCATCCCTTCCATAGCACCAACGAGGAACAACCTATGAAAATTTTGGAAGCATGACATGTGAGCACGAAACATATAGTTGACTGCTTGAAACAATGTAAAGTCAGTAATAGTTACCTTCATGAACTGCTCCCTGTTCAAGGTAAGTCCTTGCCTCTGCGCTTGAGTTTTTCTCATCTTTTGGTGCAGGTAGATGTGGTAGTATTGCGAGACGGCAACCCAGCGCACCTCATACTGCAACTGACGAGCTTTCTTCTTTGCAGCCGCAAGCAAGACCACGTCGGCTCTGGCCTTGTGCTCGTCAAGAACTCTATAGAGTTGCTGCAATCATGCATAAACTAGAAGCAAACAAGGCATGAATTGAGTGATTCAATGATAAACTGAAGACAAGTGATTCAGAAGAGAACAAGGCATGAGTTGAGTGATTCAGAAGAGAACTTACCCAAAATTTGTAGATCACGGCCTTAGCGGCCGTCCCGTACTCCACGTGGCAGGAAGCCTCGTAGTGGGCCCAGCTCATGGCCAAAACCCGCTGCTGCGGGTCACTGTCTGGCCGCGGATAGAATAGGCCCGGTGAGGGAGTCCTGGATTAGGGGGTGTCCGGATAGCCGAACTATCACCTTTGGCCAGACTCCTGGACTATGAAGATACAAGATTGAAGACTTCGTCCGGTGTCCGGATGGGACTTTCCTTGGCGTGGAAGGCAAGCTTGGTGATACGGATATGTAGATCTCCTACCATTGTAACCGACTCTGTGTAACCCTAACCCTCTTCGGTGTCTATATAAACTAGAGGGTTTTAGTCCGTAGGACGAACAACAATCATACCATAGGCTAGCTTCTAGGGTTTAGCCTCTCTGATCTCGTGGTAGATCTACTCTTGTACTACCCATATCATCAATATTAATCAAGCAGGAGTAGGGTTTTACCTCCATCGAGAGGGCCCGAACCTGGGTAAAAACATCGTGTCCCTTGTCTCCTGTTACCATCCGCCTAGACGCACAGTTCGGGACCCCCTACCTGAGATCCGCCGGTTTTGACACCGACATTGGTGCTTTCATTGAGAGTTCCTCTGTGCTCTCGCCGTCAGGAAGGATACCTCATCCCGTCTTTAAAGATGGCACCATTGCTAAAGGAGCTTTGGCCACCGGCCAAACTCTCCGGCTAGGCGGTTTTCTTATGACCGCCTGTTCGGCCGCTGCACCGACGGTGACTTCTCGGGTCATCGAAAGCAATCTTCACATCGACTCGGAACTCGCCGAGCAGCTAGATCCGATGGAGCTCTCCTCCGTAAACGAGCTCTTGGATCGCATCGCCGCCCTGGGAGTCGCTACAGACTACGATCAGATTGGGCCTAAAACCGATCTAAGAGAGATCAACTCTCCCCAGGTTACCCACCACATTGCTGACGTAGAGGAACAATATGGCGACCCTTCTTCTATCTTAAGGACTAGCTATGTCCGGATTCCCGACCCCTCCATGTTGGATTCCCGCGGAGGGACGGACGTCACTCAAGTCCTGAACCTAAAGTCAGGCAGCGGGCTGGATTTATTGGACAACATCCAAAAACCCAAGCTTCCAAGTTCGGAAACTTCTCGGCCCCTGAGTCTTAGATTGGACGAGGTTCCGAATTTAATTCCACCCGCCCACCCAAAGATAAGCAATCTATCCCAAATCCGGCAAGTGCCCGCTGAAACAGTACACCATTACTGGGCCAGATTCCTCCTGGTTATGGACAGGATAAAGGACTGCCGCGAGGAGGACGCAATTTCATTATTCTGAAATAATTGCACGGACAAGGGAATCCTAAACGCCATAAGTCGTCGTGAAATTACACGCTTTGCTGACTTGGCGGCCATAGTACGAAAGTACTGTGCGATGGAGAGTGCCTGGAAAACTGAAACCAAATTTTGGGATAATCCGGCCCCGAATACAACCCTAGTCCGAAATAAAAGGGTGCATCATCGCCAGGCACCTGGGTTAAATACCAAAAAGCAAAAACCCCCCAAAGGGCACGGAACCGTACTAGAAGGATGGCTTGATGGACCCTGCAAAATTCATAGTATAGAGGGCGCCACTCCAACTCATAGCCTTAGAGCATGCTGGATACTACGGCAGGTGGCCAAAAGTGGCGAAGAGCTCCTAGTTCCAGAGCACCAGCCCAGCAATACCAGTACGGTATTAACAGTCTTTGAGACTTTTGCATCAAATAATATGCGAAAACGAACACTCCGCAGCCTTGCCGAAGTCTACCAGGTAGCAACAATAAGTCCATGGAGTGACACGGCTATTACCTTTAATGCCAGTGACGAACCTAAATACCGAACAGCCGGAGCACCAACCGCATTGGTCCTCAGTCCAATTGTGGACGGCTTTCGCCTTACTAAGGTACTCATGGACGGCGGCAGCGGATTGAACCTCATTTACGAGGAAACCCTCCGAAAAATGGAAATAGACTAGAGCCGCATTGAGCGACACAGCACAACCTTTAGAGGAATAATCCCCAGTCGGGAAGCATGTTGTACAGGAAAAATCACACTGGATGTGGTGTTCGGCTCGCCGGATAATTACAGGTCCGAGGAGGTCACGTTCCAAGTGGCCCCGTTCAGCAGCGGATATAACGCTTTATTAGGGCGAGAGGCATTCACAATATTTCAAGCTATACCCCATTACGGGTACATGAAGCTCAAAATGCCCGGACCCAACAGAATCATCACTCTTGCTAGTGACCCGTGAAGGAAATATGCCCTAGAGGCAATAATAAAGTTATTATTTATTTCCTTATATCATGATAAAGGTTTATTATTCATGCTAGAATTGTATTAACCGGAAACATAATACATGTGTGAATACATAGACAAACAGAGTGTCACTAGTATGCCTCTACTTGACTAGCTCGTTAATCAAAGATGGTTATGTTTCCTAACCATGGACAAAGAGTTGTCATTTCATTAACGGGATCACATCATTAGTTGAATGATCTGATTGACATGACCCATTCCATTAGCTTAGCTCCCGATCGTTTAGTATGTTGCTATTGCTTTCTTCATGACTTATACATGTTCCTATGACTATGAGATTATGCAACTCCCGTTTACCAGAGGAACACTTTGTGTGCTACCAAACGTCACAACGTAAATGGGTGATTATAAAGGTACTCTACAGGTGTCTCCAAAGGTAGATGTTGGGTTGGCGTATTTCGAGATTAGGATTTGTCACTCCGATTGTCGGAGAGGTATCTCTGGGCCCTCTCGGTAATGCACATCACATAAGCCTTGCAAGCATTACAACTAATGAGTTAGTTGCGAGATGATGTATTACGGAACGAGTAAAGAGACTTGCCGGTAACGAGATTGAACTAGTTATTGGATACCGACGATCGAATCTTGGGAAAGTAACATACCGATGACAAAGGGAACAACGTATGTTGTTATGCGGTCTGACCGATAAAGATCTTCATAGAATATTTAGGAGCCAATATGGGCATCCAAGTCCCGCTATTGGTTATTGAACAGAGAGGTGTCTCGGTCATGTCTACATAGTTCTCGAACCCGTAGGGTCCGCACGCTTAACGTTCGTTGACGATATAGTACTATGTGAGTTATTTATGTTGGTGACCGAATGTTGTTCGGAGTCCGGGATGAGATCACAGACATAACGAGGAACTCCGAAATGGTCCGGAGACAAAGTTTGATATATGGGATAATAGTGTTTGGTCACCGGAAGGGTTCCGGAAATATCCGGAAGGGGTTTCGGATATTTCCCGAAATGTTTGGGTACGAGAACACTTTATTTGGGCCAAAGGGGAAAGTCCACAAGGTTTTTGGAAAGCGCAAAAGGAAGTTTTGCGGAGTCCAGGGGCCAGACGCCAGGGTCCCTGGCGTCTGGGTCTAGACGCCAGGAACCCTGGCGTCTGGCCCTGGAGTCCGAGAAGGACTCTTGCCTTTCGGGTGAAACCGACTTTGTGGAGGCTTTTACTCCAAGTTTCGCCCCCAGGGCTCAACATATAAATAGAGGGGCAGGGCTAGCACCAAAGACACATCAAGAAACACCAAGCCGTGTGCCGGCAACCCCGTCTCCTCTAGTTTATCCTCCATCATAGTTTTCGTAGAGCTTAGGCGAAGCCCTGCGAAGATTGTTCTTCACCAACACCGTCACCACGCCATCGTGCTGCCGGAACTCATCTACTACTTCGCCCCTCTTGCTAGATCGAGAAGGCGAGGACGTCACCGAGCCGTACGTGTGCAGAACTCGGAGGTGCCGTGTTTTTGGTACTTGGATCGGTCGGATCGTGAAGACGTTCGACTACATCAGCCGCGTTGATATAACGCTTCCGCTTACGGTCTACGAGGGTACGTAGACAACACTCTCCCCTCTCGTTGCTATGCATCACCATGATCTTGTGTGTGTGTAGGAATTTTTTTGAAATTACTACGTTCCCCAACAGTGGCGTCCGAGCCTAGGTTTTATGGTTTGATGTTATATGCACGAGTAGAACACAAGTGAGTTGTGGGCGATATAAGTCATACTGCTTACCAGCATGTCATACTTTGGTTCGGCGGTATTGTTGGACGAAGCGGCCCGGACCGACATTACGCGTACGCTTATGCGAGACCGGTTCTCCCGACGTGCTTTGCACATTGATGGCTTGCGGGTGACAGTTTCTTCAACTTTAGTTGAACCGAGTGTGGCTACGCCCGGTCCTTGCGAAGGTTAAAACAACACCAACTTGACAAACTATCGTTGTGGTTTTGATGCGTAGGTAAGATTGGTTCTTGCTTAAGCCCATAGCAGCCACGTAAAACTTGCAACAAACAAAGTAGAGGACGTCTAACTTGTTTTTTCAGGGCATGTTGTGATGTGATATGGTCAAGACATGGTGCTAAATTTTATTGTATGAGATGATCATGTTTTGTAACCGAGTTATCGGCAACTTGCAGGAGCCATATAGTTGTCATTTTATTGTATGCAATGCAATCACGCTGTAATGCTTTACTTTATCACTAAGCGGTAGCGATAGTCGTGGAAGCATAAAAGTGGCGAGACGACAACGATGCTGCGATGGAGATCAAGGTGTCGCGCTGGTGACGATGATGATCATGATGGTGCTTTAGAGATGGAGATCACAGGCACAAGATGATGATGGCCATATCATATCACTTATATTGATTGCATGTGATGTTTATCTTTTATGCATCTTATCTTGCTTTGATTGACGGTAGCATTATAAGATGATCTCTCACTAAATTATCAAGAAGTGTTCTCCCTCAGTATGCACCGTTGCGAAAGTTCTTCGTGCTGAGACACCACGTGATGATCGGGTGTGATAGGCTCTACATTCAAATACAACGGGTGCAAAACAGTTGCACACGCGGAATACTCAGGTTATACTTGACGAGCCAAGCATATACAGATATGGCCTCGGAACACGGAGACCGAAAGGTCGAGCATGAATCATATAGTAGATATGATCAACATAGTGATGTTCACCAATGAAACTACTCCATCTCACGTGATGATCGGACATGGTTTAGTTGATTTGGATCACGTGATCACTTAGAGGATTAGAGGGATGTCTATCTAAGTGGGAGTTGTTAAGTAATATGATTAATTGAACTTAAATTTATCATGAACTTAGTCCTGGTAGTATTTTGTAAATCATGTTGTAGATCAATAGCTCGCGTTATTGCTTCCCTGTGTTTATTTTGATATGTTCCTAGAGAAAAACTATGTTGAAAGATGTTAGTAGCAATGATGCGGATTGGATCCGTGATATGAGGTTTATCCTCATTGCTGCACAGAAAAATTATGTCCTTGATACACCGCTAGGTGACAGACCTATTGCAGGAGCAGATGCAGACGTGATGAACATTTGGCTAGCTCAATATGATGACTACTTGATAGTTTAGTGCACCATGCTTAACAACTTAGAATCGGGACTTCAAAGACGTTTTGAACGTCATGGACCATATGATATGTTCCAGGAGTTGAAGTTAATATTTCAAGCAAATACCCGAGTTGAGAGATATGAAGTCTCCAACAAGTTCTATAGCTAAAAGATGGAGGAGAATCGCTCAACTAGTCGTGATGAACTATAGTATGCAAGGGATGATGAAAAACGACTCCCGATCTTTTCATGATGATGAAATCGATGAAGGTAGAAATCAAGAAAAACATCAAGTGTTGATGGTAGACAAGACCACTAGTTTCAAGAAAAGGGCAGAGGGAAGAAGGGGAACTTCAAGAAGAACAACAAGCAAGTTGCTGCTCAAGTGAAGAAGCCCAAGTCTAGTCCTAAGCCTGATACTAAGTGCTTCTACTGCAAAGGGACTGGTCACTGGAAGCGGAACTACCCCATGTGATTGGCAGATAAGAAGGATGGCAAAGTGAACATAATTATATTTGATATACATGTTATTGATGTGTACTTTACTAGTGTTTATAGAAAACCCTTAGTATTTGATACTAGTTCAGTTGCTAAGAGTAGTAACTCGAAACGGGAGTTGTAGAATAAACAGAGACTAGTTAAGGGTGAAGTGACGATGTGTGTTGGAAGTGGTTCCAAGATTGATATGATCATCATCGCACACTCCCTATAAATTCGGGATTAGTGTTGAAACTAAATAAGTGTTATGTGGTGTTTACGTTGAGCATGAATATGATTTGATCATGTTTATTGTAATACGGTTATTCATTTAAGTAAGAGAATAAATTGTTGTTCTGTTTACATGAATAAAACCTTACATGGTTACACACCCAATGAAAATAGTTCGTTGGATCTCGATCATAGTGATACACATAATCATAATATTGAAACCAAAAGATGCAAAGTTAATAATGATAGTGCAACTTATTTGTAGCACTGCCGTTTAGGTCATATTGGTGTAAAGCGCATGAAGAAACTCCATGCTGATGGGCTTTTGGAATCACTTGATTATGAATCAGTTGATGCTTGCGAACCATGCCTCATGGGCAAGATGACTAAAACTCTGTTCTTCGGAACAATGGAGCGAGCAAAAGATTTGTTGGAAATCATACATACTGATGTATGTGGTCCGATGAATATTGAGGCTCGCGATAGGTATCATTATTTTCTGATCTTCACAGATGATTTGAGCAGATATGAGTATATCTCCTTGATGAAACATAAGTCTGAAACATTTGAAAAGTTCAAAGAATTTTAGAGTGAAGTGGAGAATCATCGTAACAAGAAAATAAGGCTTCTACGATCTGATCGCGGAGACAAATATTTGAGTTACGAGTTTGGTCTTCAATTAAAACAATGTGGAATAGTTTCACAAATTTGTGCCACCCGTAACACCACAGCATAATGGTGTGTCCGAACGTCATAGCCGTACTTTATTAGATATAGTGCAAATCTATGATGTTTCTTACCGATTTATCACTATCATTTTTGAGGTTATGCATTAAAGACAGCTCCATTCACGTTAAAAAAGGGGCACCATCTAAGTCCGTTGAGACGACACAATCTGAACTGTGGTTTAGCAAGAAACCAAAGTTGTCGTTTCTTAAAGTTTGGGGTTGTAATGCTTATGTGAAAAAGTTTCATCCTGATAAGCTCAAAAACCAAATCGGAGAAATATGTCTTAGTAGGATACCCAAAAGGAGACAGTTGGGTACACCTTCTATCACAGATCCTAAGGCAAGACATTCGTTGCTTATAATGGATCCTTTCTAGAGAAGGAGTTTTTCTCGAAAGAAGTGAGTGGGAGGAAAGTAGAACTTGATAATGTAATAGTACCTTCTCCCTTATTGGAAAGTAGTTCATCACAGAAATCTGTTCCTGTGACTACTATACCAATTAGTGAGGAATGATGATCATAAAACTTCAGATTAAGTTACTACCAAATCTCGTAGGTAAACCAGAGTGAGATCCGCACCAGAGTGGTACAGTAATCCTGTTCTGGAAGTCATGTTACTAGACCATGACGAACTTGCGAACTATGAGGAAGCGATGATGAGCCCAGATTCCGCAAAATGGCTTGAGGCCATGAAATCTGACATGGGATTCATGTATGAAAACAAAGTATGGACTTTGGTTGACTTGCCCGATGATCGGCAAGTCATAGAAAATAAATGGATCTTCAAGAGGAAGACGGACGTTGATAGTAGTGTTACTATCTACAAAGCTAGAATTGTCGCAAAAGGTTTTCGACAAGTTCAAAGTGTTGACTACGATGAGAGTTTCTCACTCGTATCTATGCTTAAGTCTGTCCGAATCATGTTAGCAATTGCCGCATTTTATGAAATCTGGCAAATGGATAAACAAAACTGCATTCCTTAATGGATTTCTTAAAGAAGAGTTGTATATGATGCAACCAGTAGGTTTTGTCAATTTTAAAGGTGCTAACAAAATATGCAAGCTCCAGCGATTCATCTATAGACTGGTGCAAGCATCTCAAAGTTGGAATACACGCCTTGATAAGTTGATCAAAGCATATAGTTTTATACAGACTTGCGGTGAAGCCTGTATTTACAAAAAAGTGAGTGGGAGCACTACAACATTTCTGATAAGTATATGTGAATGACATATTGTTGATCGGAAATAATGTAGAATTATTCTGTAAAGCATAAAGGAGTTTTTGAAATGAGTTTTTCAAAGAAAGACTTCGGTGAAGCTGCTTACATATTGAGCATCAAGATCTATAGAGATAGATCAAGACGCTTGATAAGTTTTTTCAATAAATACATACCTTGACAAGATTTTGAAGTAGTTCAAAATGGAACAGTCAAAGAAAGAGTTTCTTGCCTATGTTACAAGGTGTGAAATTGAGTAAGACTCAAAGTCCGACCACGGCAGAAGATAGAAAGAGAATGAATGTCATTCCCTATGCCTTGGTCATAGGTTCTATAAAGTATGCCATGCTGTGTACCAAATCTATTGTATACCCTACCACTGAGTTTGGCAAGGGAGTACAATAGTGATCTAGGAGTAGATCACAAGATAGCGGTCAAAATTATCCTTAGTGGAATAAGGATATGTTTCTCGATTATGGAAGTGAAAAAAGGTTCTTCATAAAGGGTTACGCCGATGCAAGTTTAGACACTAATCTAGATGACTCTAAGTCTCGGTCTAGATACATATTGAAAGTGGGAGCAATTAGCTAGATTAGCTCCATGCAGAGCATTGTTGACATAGAAATTTGCAAAATACATGCGGATCTGAATGTGGCAGGCCCATTGACTAAGATTCTCTCACAAGCAAAACATGATCACACCTTAGTACTCTTTGGGTGTTAATCACATAGCGATGTGAACTAGATTACGGGATCCAGTAAACCCTTTGGGTGTTTGTCACAGAGCGATGTGAACTATGGGTGTTAATCACATGGGGATGTGAACTATTGCTGTTAAATCACATGACGATGTGAACTAGATTATTGACTCTATTGCAAGTGGGAGACTGAAGGAAATATGCCCTAGAGGCAATAATAAAGTTATTATTTATTTCCTTATATCATGATAAAGGTTTATTATTCATGCTAGAATTGTATTAACCGGAAACATAATACATGTGTGAATACATAGACAAACAGAGTGTCACTAGTATGCCTCTACTTGACTAGCTCGTTAATCAAAGATGGTTATGTTTCCTAACCATGGACAAAGAGTTGTCATTTGATTAACGGGATCACATCATTAGTTGAATGATCTGATTGACATGACCCATTCCATTAGCTTAGCTCCCGATCGTTTAGTATGTTGCTATTGCTTTCTCCATGACTTATACATGTTCCTATGACTATGAGATTATGCAACTCCCGTTTAGTAGAGGAACACTTTGTGTGCTACCAAACGTCACAACGTAAATGGGTGATTATAAAGGTACTCTACAGGTGTCTCCAAAGGTAGATGTTGGGTTGGCGTATTTCGAGATTAGGATTTGTCACTCCGATTGTCAGAGAGGTATCTCTGGGCCCTCTCGGTAATGCACATCACATAAGCCTTGCAAGCATTGCAACTAATGAGTTAGTTGCGAGATGATGTATTATGGAACGAGTAAAGAGACTTGCTGGTAACGAGATTGAACTAGGTATTGGATACCGACGATCGAATCTTGGGCAAGTAACATACCGATGACAAAGGGAACAATGTATGATGTTATGCGGTCTGACCGATAAAGATCTTCGTAGAATATGTAGGAGCCAATATGGGCATCCAGGTCCCGCTATTGGTTATTGACCAGAGAGGTGTCTCGGTCATGTCTACATAGTTCTCGAACCCGTAGGGTCCGCACGGTTAACGTTCGTTGACGATATAGTACTATGTGAGTTATGTATGTTGGTGACCGAATGTTGTTCGGAGTCCGGGATGAGATCACGGACATGACGAGGAACTCCGGAATGGTCCGGAGACAAAGTTTGATATATGGGATAATAGTGTTTGGTCACCGGAAGGGTTCCGGAAATCACCGGAAGGGGTTTCGGATATTTCCCGAAATGTTTGGGTACGAGAACACTTTATTTGGGCCAAAGGGGAAAGTCCACAAGGTATTTGGAAAGCGCAAAACGAAGTTTTGCGGAGTCCAGGGTCCAGACGCCAGGGTCCCTGGCGTCTGGGTCCAGACGCCAGGAACCCTGGCAACTGGCCCTGGAGTCCGAGAAGGACTCTTGCCTTTCGGGTGAAACCGACTTTGTGGAGGCTTTTACTCCAAGTTTCGACCCCAGGGCTCAACATATAAATAGAGGGGCCGGGCTAGCACCAAAGACACATCAAGAAACACCAAGCCGTGTGCCGGCAACCCCGTCTCCTCTAGTTTATCCTCCGTCATAGTTTTCGTAGAGCTTAGGCGAAGCCCTGCGAAGATTGTTCTTCACCAACACCGTCACCACGCCGTTGTGCTTCCGGAACTCATCTACTACTTCGCCCCTCTTGCTAGATCGAGAAGGCGAGGACATCACCGAGCCGTACGTGTGCAGAACTCGGAGGTGCCGTGCTTTCAGTACTTGGATCGGTTGGATCGTGAAGACGTTCGACTACATCAACCACGTTGATATAACGCTTCCGCTTACGGTCTACGAGGGTACGTAGACAACACTCTCCCCTCTTGTTGCTATGCATCACCGTGATCTTGCGTGTGCGTAGATTTTTTTTTGAAATTACTACGTTCACCAACAACCCGGACATAGCACTCCGCGCCAAAAATAAGACAGCCGCACTGGCCCTTGAGGCACTATCCGAAGCCCTAGCGGCCGAGGAACTCACTGCGCTGCGCTCCACGGTGAACATGGACGATGTGATACTCGATAAGAGATCTAAGTCCACCTCATTTAAACCAGCAATCGAAATAGTCAAATTCCAAATCCATCCAACGGACCCTACAAAAACGGCCTCCATCGGGGCACAATTAAACCCTGATGTAGACGCCGCACTACGAGAATTCCTACGCGAAAATTGGGACATTTTTGCCTGGCACCCTTCAGACATGCCAGGAATCCCACGCCGGCTGGCCGAGCACAGCCTAAATATCCATAAAGGATTCAAGCCAGTCAAACAGGCTCTTCGGCGTTTTTCCAAACCCAAGAGACAGGCCATGGGAGAGGAGCTAGCAAACTTTTGGAGGCCGGATTCATCAGAGATATAAAACATCCGGATTGGCTAGCGAACCTGGTAATGGTACCTAAGAAGGACAAATCCTGGCGCCTATGTGTCGATTTCAAGGACCTTAACAAGGCTTGCCCAAAGTATCCCTTCCCCCTCCCCCGCATCGATCAAATTATCGACGCTACCGTAGGACACGATTCATTGTGCTTCCTCGACACATACTCCGGCTACCACCAAATTAAGATGGCAGAGCCAGACCAAGCCGCAACGGCATTCATCACTCCATACGGCCCATTCTGCTTCAACACAATGCCCTTCAGGCTCAAAAACGCCGGCGCAACATATCAGCGCATGATTCAGACATGTCTGGCAAACCAGATCGGCAAAACAGTGGAGGCATACGTAGACGATGTGGTCGTCAAGTCCAAGCGTGTCGAAACTCTAGTGGACGACTTGAGGCTCACATTCGATAATCTCCGAACATATATCATCAAGCTCAACCCGGAAAAATGCGTTTTCGGCATACCAGCCGGAAAGCTCTTGGGCTTCATTGTATCCGGTAGAGGAATTGAAGCAAACCCAGCCAAGATCTGAGCTCTGCCACAATTGGATATCCAAAAGACCTCAAACAAATACAAAAATTGACTGGATGCGTGGCGGCTCTTAGCCGCTTTATCTCCCGTTTAGGAGAAAAGGCATTACTCCTTTATCGCCTCCTCCGGCGCACCGAACACTTCGAGTGGACAGATGCCGCCACGGCCGGACTCGAAGAAATCAAAGCCATATTGGCAACAAACCCGGTCCTGGACGCGCCCAACATGGGCGAACCAATGCTATTATATATCACGGCAACCCATCAAGTTGTAAGCGCGGTGCTCGTCGTCGAACGAGAAACGGATGGACACAAGTTCCCCCTTAAAAAACTAGTTTACTACGTGTCCACTGTCCTAACTCCATGCAAGTCCCGGTATCTGCATTATCAAAATATAGCGTACGCGGTGTTCCTGGCATCCAGGAAGCTGCGACACTACTTTCAAGAGTGTTCGATAACAGTAGCCTCCGAAGTACCCTTAAGAACATTATAAACAACCGCGACGCAACGGGCTAGATTGCCAAATGGGCCATCGAGCTCCTCCCATTCGACATAACCAATAAGCCACGGCGAGCTATTAAATCGCAAGTTTTGGCCGACTTCGTTGCCGAATGGACTGAAGCCGAACTCCCTAAAGAGTACGACGCATATTCCAATTGGATCATGCACTTCGACGGCTCCAAAATGTTGGCCAGCCTAGGGGCTGGCATCGTTCTAACGTCCCCAACCAGAGATACAGTTCAATATGTACTCCAGATAATGTACACGGACTCCAACAACGCAGCCGAATACGAGGCCCTTCTACATGGCCTCCGGACGGCGGTCTCCATGGGCATTAAACGCCTAGAGGTGCGCGGGGATTCGAACCTTGCGATATCCCAAATAAATAGAGACTTCGATGCCAAGGATCCGAAAATGGCAGCTTACGGCAACACCGTCCTAAAAATGTCAGCTCGGTTTGAAGGGCTCGAATTTCACCATATCGCTCGGGATAATAACCAGGTGGCAGACATATTATCATGCATTGGCGCAAAGCGCGATGCAGTCCCTCCCAACATCTTCCTCGAGCGGCTGTTCAAGCCATCCGTACTATGGGAGGGGGAGTCCAGAAACAACAATCCGGACCAAACCAGACCGTCCGACACCGAACACTCTGACATAATCTGTCGGTCTGCCAACGAAATAACATCTTCAGCCCACAAAATAATGGCAGTCATTGCCCTGTGGACAGAACCATTCCTAGCCTACTTAACTAGGCAGGAACTTCCCGAGGACCAAAACGAGGCCCGCTGCATAGTACGGAGATCTAAAGCCTATAAGGTCCATGAGGGAGAGCTTTATAAGAAAAGCACAACCGGAGTCCTTCAAAGGTGTATCTCCGAAGAAGAAGGGCAAAATCTTCTGGCTGAAATTCATGATGGACTCGGTGGGCACCACGCTGCAGCCCGGGCCCTCGTAGGGAAGGCCTTTCGTATAGGATTTTATTGGCCAACAGCCCGGGCAGATGCTCAGGACTTAGTCCAACGATGCGTTGGTTGCCAGCTCTTTGCTAATCAAAGCCACCTACCACCCACCGCCCTCAAAACTATACCCATCACCTGGCCGTTCGCGGTCTGGGGGCTTGACATGGTTGGACCCCTTAAAGGAGGAACCCACAAGCAAAAATACCTATTGGTCATGGTGGATAAATTCACCAAATGGATAGAAGCCAAGCCTGTTAAGACGGCCGAATCCGGACCTGTGATAGAGTTCATATCAGGGGTAGTACACCGTTATGGCGTCCCCCATAGCATCATCACTGATAACGGCACGAACTTCACGGCCGATGAGGTCAAACTCTGGTGCAAAAACATGGGCATCAAGCTCGACTATGCTTCAGTCTATCACCCTCAAACTAACGGTCAAGTCGAGCGAGCAAATCGTCTAATCATGAGCGGCATTAAACCCAGACTAGTGCGGTCCCTTAAGGAATCTAACACGCACTAGGTAGAGGAGCTCGACTCCATACTCTGGGGGCTGCGGACCATGCCGAACCGCACTACCGGATTCACACCATTTTTTATGGTATACGGCGCAGAGGCAGTTTTGCCCTGCGACATAATTCATGACTCACCTCGAGTGCGCATGTACAAAGAAAGAGAAGCTGAGCTCGATCGGCAGGACAGTTTGGACGCCTTGGAGGAGGAGCGCGACTGAAAGTGCAACTATCCCTAGGTGGTTTTGGTAATTCATAACAACATATAGCTCATTGAGCTAATGCTATTCTAAGATGATTATTTCAGGAAAGCTCAATGATTGGCATGGCATGGATGGTGAAAGTGGAACCCTCAAAATGCTAAGGACAAAGGATTGGCTCAAGCTCAAAAGCTCAAGACTCTTCATTTTATATTTTAGTGATCCAAGATCACATTGAGTCTTTAGGAAAAGCCAATACTATCAAGGAGGGATGAGGTGTTGCTTAATGAGCCTCTTGCTTCATGTGCTTAGTGATATGCTCCAAAACCCTCAACTACTTTCGCATATCCACATATGACCTAAACCCTAAGCCAAACTCGGTCCTACAGATTCTTTCTATCCGGCGCCACCGAGTTTCACTTGTCATAAGCCACTGCCAAACCCTAACAAATTGGTTCTACCGATAGGGATCTCGGTCTCATCGAGATGGGATTGCAAACTCTCTGTTTCCCTTTCGTAACTTTTCGGTCTCACCGAAAGAGCGGATCGGTCCCACCGAGATTGCAATGTAAACTCTCTGTTTCCTTTTTGTAACTTTTCGGTCTCACCGAAAGAGCAAATCGGTCCCACCGAGTTTACCTGACCAACTCTCTGGTTAGATTATTACCAAAATAGGTCTCACCGAGTTTGTGTAATCAGTCTCACCGAGATTACGTTATGCCCTAACCCTAACAAAATCGGTCCTACCGAGTTGCATGTCAGTCCCACCGAAAATCTCTAACGGTCACTAGGTTTACTTTTCGGTCCGACCGAGTTTGTTGATTCGGTCCCACCAAGATTGGAAAACTGTGTGTAACGGTTGGATTTTGTGTGGAGGCTATATATATACCGCTCCACCTCCTCTTCATTCGTGGAGAGAGCCATCAGAACACATCTACACTTCCAACTCATATGTTCTGAGAGAGAACCACCTACTCATGTGTTGAGACCAAGATATTCCATTCCTACCATATGAATCTTCATCTCTAGCCTTCCCCAAGTTTCTTTCCACTCAAATCTTCTTTCCACCAGATCCAAATCCTATGAGAGAGAGTTGAGTGTTGGGGAGACTATCATTTGAAGCACAAGAGCAAGGAGTTCATCATCAACACACCATTTGTTACTTCTTGGAGAGTGGTGTCTCCTAGATTGGCTAGGTGTCACTTGGGAGCCTTCGACAAGATTGTGGAGTTGAACCAAGGAGTTTGTAAGGGCAAGGAGATCACCTACTTCGTGAAGATCTACCGCTAGTGAGGCAAGTCCTTCGTGGGCGATGGCCATGGTGGGATAGACAAGGTTGCTTCTTCGTGGACCCTTCGTGGGTGGAGCCCTCCGTGGACTCGCGCAACCATTACCCTTCGTGGGTTGAAGTCTCCATCAACGTGGATGTAGGATAGCACCACCTATCCGAACCACGGGAAAAACATCCGTGTCTCCAATTGCGTTTGAATTCTCCTAACCCTTCCCTTTACATTCTTGCAAGTTGCATGCTTTACTTTCCGCTGCCAATATACTCTTTGCATGCTTGCTTGAATTGTGTGATGATTGCTTGACTTGTCCTAAAATAGCTAAAATCTGCCAAGAACTATAATTGGGAAAAGGTTAAGTTTTTATTTGGTCAAGTAGTCTAATCACCCCCCCTCTAGACATACTTTCGATCCTACAAGTGGTATCAGAGCCTTGGTCTCCATTTTCTTTGATTTCCATAGCTTTTGGTGGTCATAGCCTTGGTTTCACAGCCTAGGAGAGTATGGCGTCTAGCGAGGGAAATTATCACCGTAGAGGTCCTTACTTTGATGGTACTAATTTTGCTAGTTGGAAGCATAAAATGAAAATGCATATTCTTGGACATAACCCCGCCGTTTGGGCTATTGTGTGTGTTGGTTTGCAAGGTGACTTCTTTGATGGGAGAGAACCAAACTGTGAAGCTACCGCGGATGAGTTGAAGATGTTGCAATACAATGCTCAAGCTTGTGATATTCTCTTCAACGGATTGTGCCCCGAAGAATTCAACAAAATCAGCCGTCTTGAGAATGCAAAGGAAATTTGGGACACTTTGATTGATATGCACGAAGGTACCGACTCCGTCAAGGAATCCAAATTGGATGTGCTTCAAAGTCAACTTGACAAGTTCAAAATGAAGGATGGTGAAGGTGTCGCTGAAATGTACTCTAGGCTTGCTCTCATCACAAATGAGATTGCCGGCTTAGGAAGTGAAGAGATGACCGATAGATTCATCATCAAGAAGATTCTAAGGGCCTTGGATGGAAAATATGATACTGTGTGCACATTGATCCAAATGATGCCCAATTACAAAGATCTCAAGCCAACGGAGGTAATTGGAAGAATTGTTGCTCATGACATGTCACTTAAGGATAAAGAGGAACTTCACAACAAATCTAGTGGTGCCTACAAAGCCTCATGTGAAGCCCCTACATCATCAAGTGAGAAATAAAGCTTCAATGAAGAATTGAGCTTAATGGTGAAGAACTTCAACAAGTTCTACAAGAGTAGAAGCAAAGATAGAAGCTTCAAGTCAAGGTCCTACAATGACAAAATATCTTCTAGTTAAGAGCGAAACTGCTACAATTGTGGAAGACCCGGACACTATTCCAATGAGTGTACGGCTCCCTACAAAAGAAGAGAAGACTCTCCAAAAAGAAGAAGCAAAAGAGAAGAATCACCACCAAGAGAGAGAAGGAGTAGAGATGATCGTTATGAACCAAGATAATCACGGAGAAGCAAAGATTCGGAAAGGAAGGAAAAATCATCAAGGAGCTACACAAAACGAAGACATCAAGCTCATGTTGGTGAATGGGTATCCGGCTCCGACTCCGACAGCCACTCCGAGAGAAGTTATCACTCCGATTCTGAATATACTCAAGATGAAGGTGTTGCCGGTCTAGCACTTGTGTCAACCAACTCTTACGACATATTTGACTCACCAAATGAAGGAATTGGAATATGCTTCATGGCCAAAGGTCCTAAGGTAACACACCCCGAGTATGTTGATTTTAATAGTGATGAAGATGACTTGTTAGGTGATGATGATTTACTTGTTGACAACTCTAGTGATGAATACTATGATGAAACATCAATTAATCATGCTAATCCAGATAAAATGAATGACAATGATAAGGAGAAGGTTGAGGCTCTAACTAAAGAACTAAACACTGTTAAGTTAGCTCATGAAACTATCTTCGAAGATCATCGAGAACTTTTAAGAGCTCATGAGAAGTTACGCTTTGAAAAGCTCAATCTTGAGCAAGAGCATAAGTTTTTAAAGGCAATCAATGATGATCTCAAAGTTCTTCTTACATTGCCAAGCGTTTACTCTTATCCACTTACATGCCTCAAGTCAAGTCTAGTAACAAGAACAAGAAAGATTCTTCCTCTAGTAGTAACAATGATCATGCTAAATCCAATGTTGTTGCTTCTAGTAGTTCTCTTGGTTCCACTAATGTTTCTCTTAGCCAAGTTACACTTGAGCAAGAAAATAGCTTATTGAAGGGAATTATAGAGAAAGGTATGTACAAAAGCCTTGTCGGGAGTAAGGAATTCGAGGAAATTGTGCGCAAGCAAGGAATGCACCGGAAGAATCAAGGTGTTGGTTTTGAACGAAAGTTCAATGCCAATGGAGTTGAGTGGGAAGAAGATCAATACCCCAAGACAAAGTTTGTTCCTCAACAAGAGAAGTATGATACTTCCTTCAAGGAGACACAAGCTCAAGATGATCTTCCACCACAAGACTACAAGCAAAAAGGCAAGGACAAGCTTCAAGAGGAAATTGATGCATTTGAAGAAGCTCCTAAGACCTTAGTCAAGTGGATTCCCAAGACTACTTCAAGTTCCACTTCATCAAGTACGACTACAACTCCAAGGATTCCCATCAAGATGGTGTGGATCCAAAAGAAGAAGAACTAGAGAGTTCTTGAGGGTGACTCCGCCAACATACTTCACTCTTATCATTTTGGCAAGAACAAGTGCAATCAACTTCCACATCTTGCACTAGTTCAAGGAGTCACACCCTCTTGTTGGTAAGGCAAGGGACAAGGTAACCTAAAGTTTTCATGGACATCATCTTGTGTGTGCATCACTCTATGTCTATGGATATCCTTGTTTGTTCCTTGTGGGACTAACCCATGTAGGTATTGAAAGTGCAATTCACTCAAATGGATAGCTCCAAGTGATCTACATCAACATTGAGCATCCACATCTTCAACATCTACATGAAGTCATCATCGACAAAACCCAAGGTTAGTTCATCCCTCTTAGGGGGGATATCACATCTAGGGGGAGCTTTACTCTAAGACTTGAGCTAAAGCAACTCTAAAGATGTGAACACAACAATACTTTATGTAAAAGTGGTAACCCCACTGTCAGGGGTGCTAATCCCAAGGACACCTATGGGACCGGCGGACCGAGCCCCTTTTGGTTCGGCAGGGGGCGGAGAGAGCACGAAGAGCAGATCGAGGCGAAGCGCACGAGCACGCGATCGGTTTACCCAGGTTCGGGCCGCACGGATGCGTAAAACCCTACTCCTGCTTTGATTTGTATTGTGTTCTTGCTCGGGAGCGCTGATTGCTACAGTACACACCAGCGGCTTGCGAGACTGAGCATGAGAATGATCGTCCCCCTTTCTACGTTGCGCATGGGCCTCCTTTTATATGCTCAAGGGGTCACAGACAGGTGGCAACGTAGACGAGGGTAGAAATGGAAAAGGCGTGGTGGTTGGCACCGCCGCTTACTACAGTGTATCGTACTTAACCCTGACGGCAGGGGACAAGGGCTTTAAATGCCCGTCTGTGTCGCCCAAATAGTGCAAAAGGGACCGCCAGGGACGCCACCGTTCGCCACGATGGCGATCTTGTCAGCGCCGCTTGCCACCGTGTACCGCTAGCTGCACAGCTTCCCGCCACGTACGCCTGGAAGGGTCCCAGGGCGACACGTTGGTGGGTGTGCTGGAGCGCAGGTACAGAGTGGAGGCTTGCCGCGGCAAGCACCTTGCCGCGGTTACTGTCTTGTCGCGTCCGGGAGCTTGTCGCTCACCGGGCCTTGCCGGGACGCGTGGTGCGTTGCGGCAAGTTCCTTGGGATGCCTTGGTTGGCCTTCCCGGCAAGCTCCTCTTGCCGGGGTCTTGTCTCCTTCCCAGCAAGCTCCTTTTGCCGGGGTCTTGGATACTTTGTTCTTGAATGGCTCCAAAGGAACCACGGAGGACCTTGGCGGTCATCCGGCAAGCCTTGCCGCGGGACGCTGCGACTGCCCGTGCACAAGTTCGGGATACTAGGGTACCCCTACTCTAGTACACCGACAGGAGCCCCCGGGCCTGGGCCATACATGGTGCCGAGCGCTGTTGGGCCAGGCCCACAACAGGGCATGGGCACACGCGGCCTGGGTTACGTCGTATCTCACTCCGCATCCACCGCGCCCTCCCCGAACGGCACGCATCGAACGCGGCGTCGTGGGAGAGATCGTGGGTGGTTTCTTTATTAGGAAAGGCGGAACGTCCGCCCCTCCCCCTTTATAAGCAAGGGGAAGTAGGGGTAGTGCGCCCACTCGCCTCCTTTCCATTCCAATCTCTGAAGCCTCCGCCCCGCCTCCATCTTCCCAAAGCTGAAAAGAGAGCTGTGCCCTGCCCCCCCCCATCGCCACCAGCACCACCAACGCCGTCGACCTCCTCCACTACCTCCGCCATGGCTCCGAAAGCCGACAAGGGGAAGGCTGTGAAGTCGACCGAGGCGCAGCGGCTTGCGGCGCTGCGGAAGGAGTGGGCCATATTCCCCCCCCCCAAGCTTGCCGCGAAGGAGCTGAGGGAGTACTACTACCTCTTTTGGTCGACGGAGACACGGGCGCACCCGAGCACGAAGGTACTCCCAGCTGCCGCTCATAAACTGGCTCCAAATGGATATCCCTTCTTCACCGTGTTCTTCTACTGCGGGCTCTGCCCGCCCTTCTCTGAATTTTTCTGCGACATCATGAACACCTACGGGCTCTGCCTCCTTGATTTTACCCCCAATGCCGTTCTGACCATGGCAGTTTTCGCACACCTTTGCGAAAACTTTGTCGGAGTCCACCCAAATGTAGCCCTTTTCCGCCACTTTTTCATGCCCCGAGTAGAGAGAGGAGAGCCTCTATCCGGCGGAATCGCCTGGGTCTCAAGGACCGGCAAGAAGGACTCTTATCTGGAGGGAGAGTTCCGCGGCAAGTGGGAGGAGTGGAGAGCAGATTGGTGCTGGACTGTCGAGGAGAACCGGCAGCCATTTACCGCTCGGTGCCAAACAACAGCAGTATGCGGCAGCGATTGGAGTGACGTGGCCCCGGAAGACGACAGGCTGAGGATTGCCGTCACCAGGATCCAACGCCTCAGGCTTGCCGGACTCACTGTAGGTGCCGTTGGCGCAGATTTCCTTCGCCGCCGCATCGCCCCCCTACAGGAACGGAGGAGGCCCGCCTGGGAGTTCAAGAACGCGGCGGATATCATGAGGCTACGTCCGGGCCTCAACTACAACTTCACTGTCTTGGAGCTCAACGCAATGCTTCAGGAGCTCTTCAAGTATGATCCTAATCATCTCGAAGTATTTAAGTTGCCGCAGGGTGTCGTTCCGCTGTGCAACAACTCTGCGCTTGACCGCATCCGGGCAATGATGCCGCTGTGCGACTCGCATGGACTTGTGCCAACTTGGCAAGAGCCTGCCGACGAGGTCGTGCAGGAATTCTTTGACAACTTGGTAGAAGTGCCGATCCGCCCTGACGAGAAGAATGGCCTCACTCGCGACACCACCGATGCGGAGTTGAAGCGCCTCGCCACCAGGCTGGAAGAGGCGGTGGCAGCCGCAGCTGCGGGCGAGTTAGGATTCACCTTGGAGGAGGCAGAGGCAGTAGAGGCGGCAAACCGTGCTGAGCGAGAGGATCTTGCTGTTGGGGAACGTAGTAATTTCAAAAAATTTCCTACACACACGCAAGATCATGGTGATGCATAGCAACGAGAGGGGAGAGTATGATCTATGTACCCTTGTAGATCGCAACGGAAGCGTTGACACAACGTAGAGGAAGTAGTCGTACGTCTTCTTCCCGATCCGACCGATCCAAGCACCGTTACTCCGGCACCTCCGAGTTCTTAGCAGACGTACAGCTCGATGACGATGCCCGGGCTCCGATCCAGCAAAGTTTCGGGGAGGAGTTCCGTCAGCACGACGGCGTGATGACGATCTTGATGTTCTACTGACGCAGGGCTTCGCCTAAGCACTACAACGATATGATCGAGGTGGAATATGGTGGCAGGGGGCACCGCACACTGCTAAGGAACGATCACGTGGATCAACTTGTGTGTCTTGGGGTGCCCCCTGCCCCCGTATATAAAGGATCAAGGGGAGGAGGCCGGCCGGCCAGGTGTGGCGCGCCAAGGAGGAGTCCTCCTCCTAGTAGGAGTAGGACTCCTACTAGGAGGGGGAAAGAGGTGGAGTGGGAGAAGGAAAGGGGGGGCGCCTGTTGGGGAACGCAGTAATTTCAAAATTTTTCCTACGCACACGCAAGATCATGGTGATGCACAGCAACGAGAGGGGAGAGTGTTGTCTACGTACCAACGCAGACCGACTGCGGAAGCGATCACACAACGTAGAGGAAGTAGTCGTACGTCTTCTTCCCGATCCGACCGAGCCAAGCACCGTTACTCCGGCACCTCCGAGTTCTTAGCACACGTTCAGCTCGATGATGTTCCTCGGGCTCCGATCCAGCAAAGCGTCGAGGAAGAGTTCCGTCAGCACGACGGCGTGATGACGATCTTGATGTACTACCGACGCAGGGCTTCACCTAAGCACTACAACGGTACGATAGAGGTGGAATTTGGTGGCAGGGGGCACCGCACACGGCTAAGGAACGATCTCAAGGATCAAGTTGTGTGTCTTGGGGTGCCCCCTGCCCCCGTATATAAAGGTTGGAGGAGGGGGGCCGGCCGGCCAAGGGAGGGGAGGCGCAGGGGAGTCCTACTCCCACCGGGAGTAGGACTCCTCCCCCCAATCCT
>NC_057797.1:782546892-782570902 GCF_018294505.1 Triticum aestivum
ATAGGCCCATTAGTCTCCCGGGGGGGTTCCGGTAACCCTCCCGGTATTCCGGTAAAATCCCGATTTCACCCGGAACACTTCCGATGTCCAAACATAGGCTTCCAATATATCAATCTTTACGTCTCGACCATTTCGAGACTCCTCGTCATGTCCGTGATCTCATCCGGGACTCCGAACAACCTTCGGTACATCAAAATGCATAAACTCATAATAACTGTCATCATAACGTTAAGCGTGCGGACCCTACGGTTCGAGAACAATGTAGACATGACCGAGACACGTCTCCGGTCAATAACCAATAGCGGGACCTGGATGCCCATATTGGCTCCTACATATTCTACGAAGATCTTTATCGGTCAGACCGCATAACAACATACGTTGTTCCCTTTGTCATCGGCATGTTACTTGCCCGAGATTCGATCGTCGGTATCCAATACCTAGTTCAATCTCGTTATCGGCAAGTCTCTTTACTCGTTCCGTAATACATCATCTCACAACTAACTTATTAGTTGCAGTGCTTGCAAGGCTTATGTGATGTGCATTACCGAGAGGGCCCAGAGATACCTCTTCGACAATCGGAGTGACAAACCCTAATCTCGAAATACGCTAACCCAACATCTACCATTGGAGACACCTGTAGTACTCCTTTATAATCACCCAGTTATGTTGTGACGTTTGGTAGTACCCAAAGTGTTCCTCCGGTAAACGGGAGTTGCATAATCTCATAGTTATAGGAACATGTATAAGTCATGAAGAAAGCAATAGCAACATACTAAACGATCGGGTGCTAAGCTAATGGAATGGGTCATGTCAATCAGATCATTCTACTAATGATGTGACCTCGTTAATGA
Source organism: Triticum aestivum (assembly GCF_018294505.1). Lineage (NCBI taxonomy): Eukaryota > Viridiplantae > Streptophyta > Magnoliopsida > Poales > Poaceae > Triticum > Triticum aestivum. Next base: position 782,547,744 of record NC_057797.1, read on the forward strand.
AATAACAACTCCTTGTTCATGGTTAGGAAACGTAACCATCTTTGATTAACGAGCTAGTCAAGTAGAGGCATACTAGTGACACTCTGTTGGTCTATGTATTCACACATCTATTATGTTTCCGGTTAATACAATTCTAGCATGAATAATAAACATTTATCATGATATAAGGAAATAAATAATAACTTTATTATTGCCTCTAGGGCATATTTCCTTCAGTCTCCCACTTGCACTAGAGTCAATAATCTAGATTACACAGTAATGATTCTAACACCCATTGAGCCTTGGTGCTGATCATGTTTTGCTCGTGGAAGAGGCTTAGTCAACGGGTCTGCAACATTCAGATCCGTATGTATCTTGCAAATCTCTATGTCTCCCACCTGGACTAGATCCCGGATGGAGTTGAAGCGTCTCTTGATGTGTTTGGTTCTTTTGTGAAATCTGGATTCCTTTGCCAAGGCAATTGCACCAGTATTGTCACAGAAGATTTTCATTGGACCCGATGCACTAGGTATGACACCTAGATCGGATATGAACTCCTTCATCCAGACTCCTTCGTTCGCTGCTTCAAAAGCAGCTATGTACTCCGCTTCACATGTAGATCCCGCTATGACGCTTTGTTTAGAACTGCACCAACTGACAGCTCCACCGTTTAAAGTAAACACGTATCCGGTTTGCGATTTAGAATCGTCCGGATCAGTGTCAAAGCTTGCATCAACGTAACCTCTTACGGTGAGCTCTTTGTCACCTCCATATACGAGAAACATATCCTTAGTCCTTTTCAGGTATTTTAGGATGTTCTTGACCGCTGTCCAGTGATCCATTCCAGGATTACTTTGGTACCTCCCTGCTAAACTTATAGCAAGGCACACATCAGGTCTGGTACACAGCATTGCATACATGATAGAGCCTATGGCTGAAGCATAGGGAACATCTTTCATTTTCTCTCTATCTTCTGCAGTGGTCGGGCATTGAGTCTTACTCAATTTCATACCTTGTAACACAGGCAAGAACCCTTTCTTTGCTTGATCCATTTTGAATTTCTTCAAAATCTTGTCTAGGTATGTGCTTTGTGAAAGTCCAATTAAGCGTCTTGATCTATCTCTATAGATCTTTATGCCTAATATGTAAGCAGCTTCCCCGAGGTCTTTCATCGAAAAACTTTTATTCAAGTATCCCTTTATGCTATCCAGAAATTCTATATCATTTCCAATTAGCAATATGTCATCCACATATAATATCAGAAATGCTACAGAGCTCCCACTCACTTTCTTGTAAATACAGGCTTCTCCAAAAGTCTGTATAAAGCCAAATGCTTTGATCACACTATCAAAGCGTTTATTCCAACTCCGAGATGCTTGCACCAGTCCATAAATGGATCGCTGGAGTTTGCATACTTTGTTAGCTCCTTTTGGATCGACAAAACCTTCTGGTTGTACCATATACAACTCTTCTTCCAGAAATCCATTCAGGAATGCAGTTTTGACATCCATCTGCCATATTTCATAATCATAAAATGCGGCAATTGCTAACATAATTCTGATGGACTTAAGCATCGCTACAGGTGAGAAAGTCTCATCGTAGTCAACCCCTTGAACTTGTCGAAAACCTTTTGCGACAAGTCGAGCTTTATAGACAGTAACATTACCGTCAGCGTCAGTCTTTTTCTTGAAGATCCATTTATTCTCAATTGCTTGCCGATCATCGGGCAAGTCAACCAAAGTCCATACTTTGTTCTCATACATGGATCCCATCTCAGATTTCATGGCCTCAAGCCACTTTGCGGAATCTGGGCTCACCATCGCTTCTTCATAGTTCGTAGGTTCATCATGATCTAGCATCATGACTTCCAGAACTGGATTACCGTACCACTCTGGTGCGGATCTCACTCTGGTTGATCTACGTGGTTCAGTAGTATCTTGTTCTGAAGCTTCATGATCATCATCATTAGCTTCCTCACTGATTGGCATAGGTGTCGCAGAAACAGTTTTCTGTGATGTACTATTTTCCAATAAGGGAGCAGGTATAGTTACCTCGTCAAGTTCTACTTTCCTCCCACTCACTTCTTTCGAGAGAAACTCCTTCTCTAGAAATGATCCATTCTTAGCAACGAATGTCTTGCCTTCGGATCTGTGATAGAAGGTATACCCAACAGTTTCCTTTGGGTATCCTATGAAGACACATTTCTCCGCTTTGGGTTCGAGCTTATCAGGTTGAAGCTTTTTCACATAAGCATCGCAGCCCCAAACTTTAAGAAACGACAACTTTGGTTTCTTGCCAAACCATAGTTCATAAGGCGTCGTCTCAACGGATTTTGATGGTGCCCTATTTAACGTGAATGCGGCCGTCTCTAAAGCATAACCCCAAAACGATAGCGGTAAATCAGTAAGAGACATCATGGATCGCACCATATCTAGTAAAGTGCGATTACGACGTTCGGACACACCATTACGCTGTGGTGTTCCGGGTGGCGTGAGTTGCGAAACTATTCCACAATTTTTCAAATGTATACCAAACTCGTAACTCAAATATTCTCCTCCACGATCAGATCGTAGAAACTTTATTTTCTTGTTACGATGATTTTCAACTTCACTCTGAAATTCTTTGAACCTTTCAAATGTTTCAGACTTATGTTTCATTAAGTAGATATACCCATATCTGCTTAAATCATCTGTGAAGGTGAGAAAATAACGATATCCGCCTCGAGCCTCAATATTCATCGGACCACATACATCGGTATGTATGATTTCCAACAAATCTGTTGCTCTCTCCATAGTACCGGAGAACGGTGTTTTAGTCATTTTGCTTATGAGGCACGGTTCGCAAGTACCAAGTGATTCATAATCAAGTGGTTCCAAAAGCCCATCAGTATGGAGTTTCTTCATGCGCTTTACACCGATATGACCTAAACGGCAGTGCCACAAATAAGTTGCACTATCATTATTAACTTTGCATCTTTTGGCTTCTACATTATGAATATGTGTATTACTATCTTCGAGATTCAACAAGAATAGACCACTCTTCAAAGGTGCATGACCATAAAAGATATTATTCATATAAATAGAACAACCATTATTCTCTGATTTAAATGAATAACCGTCTCGCATTAAACAAGATCCAGATATAATGTTCATGCTTAACGCTGGCACCAAATAACAATTATTTAGGTCTAATATTATTCCCGAAGGTAGATGTAGAGGTAGCGTGCCGACCGCGATCACATCGACTTTGGAACCGTTTCCCACGCGCATCGTCACCTCGTCCTTTGCTAGTGTCCGCTTATTCCGTAGTCCCTGTTTCGAGTTGCAAATATTAGCAACAGAACCAGTATCAAATACCCAGGTGCTACTGCGAGCTCTAGTAAGGTACACATATATAACATGTATATCACATATACCTTTGCTCACTTTGCCATCCTTCTTATCCGCCAAATACTTGGGGCAGTTCCGCTTCCAGTGACCAGTCTGCTTGTAGTAGAAGCACTCAGTTTCAGGCTTAGGTCCAGACTTGGGTTTCTTCTCCTGAGCAGCAACTTGCTTGCTGTTCTTCTTGAAGTTTCCCTTCTTCTTCCCTTTGCCCTTTTTCTTGAAACTAGTGGTTTTGCTAACCATCAACACTTGATGTTCCTTCTTGATTTCTACCTCCGCAGCTTTCAGCATTGCGAAGAGCTCGGGAATAGTCTTGTTCATCCCTTGCATATTATAGTTCATCACGAAGCTCTTGTAGCTTGGTGGTAGTGATTGGAGAATTCTGTCAATGACGCAATCATCTGGAAGATTAACTCCCATCTGAATCAAGTGATTATTATACCCAGACATTTTTAGTATATGCTCACTGACAGAACTGTTCTCCTCCATCTTACAGCTATAGAACTTATTGGAGACTTCATATCTCTCAATTCGGGCATTTGCTTGAAATATTAACTTCAACTCCTGGAACATCTCATATGCTCCATGACGTTCAAAACGTCGTTGAAGTCCCGATTCTAAGCCGTAAAGCATGGCACACTGAACTATCGAGTAGTCATCAGCTTTGCTCTGCCAGACGTTCATAACATCTGGCGTTGCTCCAGCAGCAGGCCTGTCACCCAGCGGTGCTTCCAGGACGTAATTCTTCTGTGCAGCAATGAGGATAATCCTCAGGTTACGGACCCAGTCCGTGTAATTGCTACCATCATCTTTCAATTTTGCTTTCTCAAGGAACGCATTAAAATTCAACGGAACAATAGCACGAGCCATCTATCTACAAGCAACATAAACAAGCAAGATACTATCAGGTACTAAGTTCATGATAAGTTTAAGTTCAGTTAATCAAATTACTTAGGAACTCCCACTTAGATAGACATCCCTCTAATCCTCTAAGTGATCACGTGATCCAAATCAACTAAACCATAACCGATCATCACGTGAGATGGAGTAGTTTTCAATGGTGAACATCGTCATGTTGATCATATCTACTATATGATTCACGCTCGACCTTTAGGTCTCTGTGTTCCGAGGCCATATCTGCATATGCTAGGCTCGTCAAGTTTAACCTGAGTATTCTGCGTGTGCAAAACTGGCTTGCACCCGTTGTAGATGGACGTAGAGCTTATCACACCCAATCATCACGTGGTGTCTGGGCACGACGAACTTTGGCAACGGTGCATACTCAGGGAGAACACTTCTTGATAATTTAGTGAGAGATCATCTTATAATGCTACCGTCAATCAAAGCAAGATAAGATGCATAAAAGGATAAACATCACATGCAATCAATATAAGTGATATGATATGGCCATCATCATCTTGTGCTTGTGATCTCCATCTCCGAAGCACCGTCATGATCACCATCATCACCGGCGCGACACCTTGATCTCCATCGTAGCATCGTTGTCGTCTCGCCAATCTTATGCTTCCACGACTATTACTACTGTTTAGTAATCTAGTAAAGCATTACATCGCGATTGCATTGCATACAATAAAGCAACAACCATATGGCTCCTGCCAGTTGCCGATAACTTATTTACAAAACATGATCATCTCATACAATAAAATCAGCATCATGCCTTGACCATATCACATCACAACATACCCTGCAAAAACAAGTTAGACGTCCTCTACTTTGTTGTTGCAAGTTTTACGTGGCTGCTACGGGCTTAAGTAAGAACTCATCTCACCTACGCATCAAAACCACAACGATAGTTCGTCAAATAGACTCCGTTTTAACCTTCTCAAGGACCGGGCGTAGTCACACTTGGTTCAACTAAAGTTGGAGAGACAGTCTTCCGCAAGCCATCTATGTGCAAAGCACGTCGAGGGAACCGGTCTCGCGTAAGAGTACGCGTAAGGTTGGTCCAGATCGTCTCAACCAACAATACCGCCGAACCAAAGTATGACATGCTGGTAGGCAGTATGATTTGTATCGCCCACAACTCACTTGTGTTCTACTCGTGCATATAACATCAAACCATAAAACCTAGGCTCGGATGCCACTTTTGGGGAACGCAGTAATTTCAAAAAATTTCCTACGCACACGCAAGATCTTGGTGATGCACAGCAACGAGAGGGGAGAGTGTTGTCTACGTACCAACGCAGACCGACTGCGGAAGCGATCACACAACGTAGAGGAAGTAGTCGTACGTCTTCTTCCCGATCCGACCGATCCAAGCACCGTTACTCCGGCACCTCCGAGTTCTTAGCACACGTTCAGCTCGATGACGTTCCTCGGGCTCCGATCCAGCAAAGCGTCGAGGAAGAGTTCCGTCAGCACGACGGCGTGATGACGATCTTGATGTACTACCGACGCAGGGCTTCACCTAAGCACTACAACGGTACGATAGAGGTGGAATTTGGTGGCAGGGGGCACCGCACACGGCTAAGGAACGATCTCAAGGATCAAGTTGTGTGTCTTGGGGTGCCCCCTGCCCCCGTATATAAAGGTTGGAGGAGGGGGGCCGGCCGGCCAAGGGAGGGGAGGCGCAGGGGAGTCCTACTCCCACCGGGAGTAGGACTCCTCCACCCAATCCTAATCCAATTAGGACTCCCGGGGGGGAAAAGAGAGAGAAGGGGGGCCGGCCCCTTATCCTATTCCTAATAGGACTTGGGGAAGGGGGGCGCCGGCCAGCTTGGGCCTTTTCCCTTTTTCTCTTTTTTCCACTAAGGCCCAATAGGCCCATTAGTCTCCCGGGGGGGTTCCGGTAACCCTCCCGGTATTCCGGTAAAATCCCGATTTCACCCGGAACACTTCCGATGTCCAAACATAGGCTTCCAATATATCAATCTTTACGTCTCGACCATTTCGAGACTCCTCGTCATGTCCGTGATCTCATCCGGGACTCCGAACAACCTTCGGTACATCAAAATGCATAAACTCATAATAACTGTCATCGTAACGTTAAGCGTGCGGACCCTACGGTTCGAGAACAATGTAGACATGACCGAGACACGTCTCCGGTCAATAACCAATAGCGGGACCTGGATGCCCATATTGGCTCCTACATATTCTACGAAGATCTTTATCGGTCAGACCGCATAACAACATACGTTGTTCCCTTTGTCATCGGTATGTTACTTGCCCGAGATTCAATCGTCGGTATCCAATACCTAGTTCAATCTCGTTATCGGCAAGTCTCTTTACTCGTTCCGTAATACATCATCTCACAACTAACTTATTAGTTGCAGTGCTTGCAAGGCTTATGTGATGTGCATTACCGAGAGGGCCCAGAGATACCTCTCCGACAATCGGAGTGACAAACCCTAATCTCGAAATACGCCAACCCAACATCTACCATTGGAGACACCTGTAGTACTCCTTTATAATCACCCAGTTACGTTGTGACGTTTGGTAGTACCCAAAGTGTTCCTCCGGTAAACGGGAGTTGCATAATCTCATAGTTATAGGAACATGTATAAGTCATGAAGAAAGCAATAGCAACATACTAAACGATCGGGTGCTAAGCTAATGGAATGGGTCATGTCAATCAGATCATTCTACTAATGATGTGACCTCGTTAATCAAATAACAACTCCTTGTTCATGGTTAGGAAACGTAACCATCTTTGATTAACGAGCTAGTCAAGTAGAGGCATACTAGTGACACTCTGTTGGTCTATGTATTCACACATGTATTATGTTTCCGGTTAATACAATTCTAGCATGAATAATAAACATTTATCATGATATAAGGAAATAAATAATAACTTTATTATTGCCTCTAGGGCATATTTCCTTCAGCGCCGCCCCCTCCCCTAGTCCAATTCGGACCAGGGAGGAGGTGGCGCGCGGCCCACCTCTGGCAGCCCTTCTCTCTCTCCACTAAAGCCCATAAGGCCAATTACTTCTCCCGGTAGGGTTCCGGTAACCCTCCGGCTCTCCGATTTTCTCCGAAATCACCCGGAACACTTCCGGTGTCCGAATATAGTCATCCAATATATCAATCTTTATGTCTCGACCATTTCGAGACTCCTCGTCATGTCCGTGATCACATTCGGGACTCCGAACTAACTTCGGTACATGAAAATGCATAAACTCATAATAACTATCATCGTAACGTTAAGCGTGCGGACCCTACGGTTCGAGAACAATGTAGACATGACTGAGACACATCTCTGGTCAATAACCAATAGCGGGACCTGGATGCCCATATTGGCTCCTACATATTCTACGAAGATCTTTATCGGTCAGACCGCATAACAACGTACGTTGTTCCCTTTGTCATCGGTATGTTACTTGCCCGAGATTCGATCGACGGTATCCAATACCTAGTTCAATCTCATTACCAGCAAGTCTCTTTACTCGTTCCATAATACATCATCTTGCAACTAACTCATTAGTTGTAATGCTTGCAAGGCTTATGTGATGTGCATTACCGAGAGGGCCCAGAGATACCTCTCCGACAATCGGAGTGACAAATCCTAATCTCGAAATACGCCAACCCAACATCTACCTTTGGAGACACCTGTAGTACTCCTTTATAATCACCCAGTTATGTTGTGACATTTGGTAGCGCCCAATGTGTTCCTCCGGTAAACGGGAGTTGCATAATCTCATAGTCATAGGAACATGTATAAGTCATGAAGAAAGCAATAGCAACATACTAAACGATCGGGTGCTAAGCTAATGGAATGGGTCATGTCAATCAGATCATTCAACCAATGATGTGACCTCGTTAATCAAATAACAAGACCTTGTTCATGGTTAGGAAACATAACCATCTTTGATTAACGAGCTAGTCAAGTAGAGGCATACTAGTGACACTAAGTTTGTCTATGTATTCACACATGTATTATGTTTCCGGTTAATACAAGTATAGCATGAATAATAAACATTTATCATGATATAAGGAAATAAATAATAACTTTATTATTGCCTCTAGGGCATATTTCCTTCAGTCTCCCACTTGCACTAGAGTCAATAATCTAGATTACACAGTAATGATTCTAACACCCATGGAGCCTTCGTGCTGATCATGTTTTGCTCGTGGAAGAGGCTTAGTCAACGGGTCTGCAACATTCAGAACCGTATGTATCTTGCAAATCTCTATGTCTCCCACCTGGACTAGATCCCGGATGGAATTGAAGCGTCTCTTGATGTGCTTGGTCCTCTTGTGAAATCTGGATTCCTTTGCCAAGGCAATTGCACGAGTATTGTCACAAAAGATTTTCATTGGACCCGATGCACTAGGTATGACACCTAGATCAGATATGAACTCCTTCATCCAGACTCCTTCATTCGCTGCTTCTGAAGCAGCTATGTACTCCGCTTCACATGTAGATCCCGCTACGACGCTTTGTTTAGAACTGCACCAACTGACAGCTCCACCGTTCAATGTAAACACGTATCCGGTTTGCGATTTAGAATCGTCCGGATCAGTGTCAAAACTTGCATCAATGTAACCTCTTACGGTGAGCTCTTTGTCACCTCCATATACGAGAAACATATCCTTAGTCCTTTTTAGGTATTTCAGGATGTTCTTGACCGCTGTCCAGTGATCCATTCCTGGATTACTTTGGTACCTCCCTGCTAAACTTATAGCAAGGCACACATCAGGTCTGGTACACAGCATTGCATACATGATAGAGCCTATGGCTGAAGCATAGGGAACATCTTTCATTTTCTCTCTATCTTCTGCAATGGTCGGGTATTGAGTCTGACTCAACTTCACACCTTGTAACACAGGCAAGAACCCTTTCTTTGCTTGATCCATTTTGAACTTCTTCAAAATTTTGTCAAGGTATGTGCTTTGTGAAAGTCCAATTAAGCGTCTTGATCTATCTCTATAGATTTTTATGCCTAATATGTAAGCAGCTTCACCGAGGTCTTTCATTGAAAAACTCTTATTCAAGTATCCCTTTATGCTATCCAGAAACTCTATATCATTTCCAATCAGCAATATGTCGTCCACATATAATATCAGAAATGCTACAGCGCTCCCACTCACTTTCTTGTAAATACAGGCTTCACCAAAAGTCTGTATAAAACCAAATGCTTTGATCACACTATCAAAAAGTTTATTCCAACTCCGAGATGCTTGCACCAGTCCATAAATGGATCGCTGGAGCTTGCACACTTTGTTAGCTCCCTTTGGATCGACAAAACCTTCTGGTTGCATCATATACAACTCTTCTTCCAGAAATCCATTTAGGAATGCAGTTTTGACATCCATCTGCCAAATTTCATAATCATAAAAGGCGGCAATTGCTAACATGATTCGGACAGACTTAAGCATCGCTACGGGTGAGAAGGTCTCATCGTAGTCAACCCCTTGAAATTGTCGAAAACCTTTTGCGACAAGTCGAGCTTTATAGATAGTAACATTACCATCAGCGTCAGTCTTTTCTTGAAGATCCATTTATTCTCAATTGCTTGCCGATCATTGGGCAAGTCAACCAAAGTCCATACTTTGTTCTCATACATGGATCCCATCTCAGATTTCATGGCTTCAAGCCACTTTGCGGAATCTGGGCTCACCATCGCTTCTTCATAGTTCATAGGTTCATCATGATCTAGCAGCATGACTTCCAGAATTGGATTACCGTGCCACTCTGGCGCGCATCTTGCACTGGTTGATCTACGAGGTTTAGTAGTATCTTGTTCTGAAGTTTCATGATCATTATCATTAGCTTCCTCACTTATTGGTGTAGGTGTTGCAGAAACAGTTTTCTGTGATGTACTACTTTCCAATAAGGGAGCGAGTATAGTTACCTTGTCAAGTTCTACTCTCCTCCCACTCACTTCTTTCGAGAGAAACTCCTTCTCAAGAAAGTTTCCGAATTTAGCAACAAAAGTCTTGCCTTCGGATCTGTGATAGAAGGTGTATCCAATAGTTTCCTTTGGATATCCTATGAAGACACATTTCTCCGATTTGGGTTCGAGCTTATCAGGTTGAAGCTTTTTCACATAAGCATCGCAGCCCCAAACTTTCAGAAACGACAACTTTGGTTTCTTGCCAAACCATAGTTCATAAGGCGTCGTCTCAACGGATTTTGATGGTGCCCTATTTAACGTGAATGCGGCCGTCTCTAGAGCGTATCGCCAAAACGATAGCGGTAAATCAGTAAGAGACATCATAGATCGCACAATATCTAGTAAAGTACGATTACGACGTTCGGACACACCATTACGCTGTGGTGTTCCGGGTGGCGTGAGTTGCGAAACTATTCCACAATTTTTCAAATGTACACCAAACTCGTAACTCAAATATTCTCCTCCACGATCAGATCGTAGAAACTTTATTTTCTTGTTACGATGATTTTCCACTTCAATCTGTTGCTCTGTCCATAGTACCGGAGAACGGTGTTTAGTCATCTTGCCCAAGAGGCACGGTTCGCAAGTACCAAGTGATTCATAATCAAGTGGTTCCAAAAGTCCATCAGTATGGAGTTTCTTCATGTGCTTTACACCGATATGACCTAAACGGCAGTGCCACAAATAAGTTGCACTATCATTATCAACTCTGCATCTTTTGGCTTCTACATTATGAATATGTGTATCACTACTATCGAGATTCAACAAGAATAGACCACTCTTCATGGGTGCATGGCCATAAAAGATATTACTCATATAAATAGAACAACCATTATTCTCTGATTTAAATGAATAACCGTCTCGCATTAAACAAGATCCAGATATAATGTTCTGGCTCAACGCTGGCACCAAATAACAATTATTTAGGTCTAATATTAATCCCGAAGGTAGATGTAGAGGTAGCGTGACGACCGCGATCACATCGACTTTGGAACCGTTTCCCAAGCGCATCGTGACCTCATCCTTAGACAATCTTTGCTTAATCCGTAGTCCCTGTTTCGAGTTGCAAATATTAGCAACAAAACCAGTATCAAATACCCAGGTGCTACTGCGAGCATTAGTAAGGTACACATCAATAATATGTATATCACATATACCTTTGTTCACCTTGCCATCCTTCTCATCCGCCAAATACTTGGGGCAGTTCCGCTTCCAGTGACCAGTCTGCTTGCAGTAGAAGCACTCAGTTTCAGGCTTAGGTCCAGACTTGGGTTTCTTCTCCTGAGCAGCAACTTGCTTGCCGTTCTTCTTGAAGTTCCCCTTCTTCTTCCCTTTGCCCTTTTTCTTGAACTAGTGGTTTTGTTAACCATCAACACTTGATGCTCCTTTTTTGATTTGTAACTCCGCAGCTTTCAGCATTGCGAAGAGCTCGGGAATAGTCTTGTTCATCCCTTGCATATTATAGTTCATCACAAAGCTCTTGTAGCTTGGTGGCAGTGATTGGAGAATTCTGTCAATGACGCAATCATCTCCCAGATTAACTCCCAATTGAATCAAGTGATTATTATACCCAGACATTTTGAGTATATGCTCACTGACAGAACTGTTCTCTTCCATCTTGCAGCTATAGAACTTATTGGAGACTTCATATCTCTTAATCCGGGCATTTGCTTGAAATATTAACTTCAACTCCTGAAACATCTCATATGCTCCATGACGTTCAAAACGTTGCTGAAGTCCCGATTCTAAGCCGTAAAGCATGGCACACTGAACTATCGAGTAGTCATCAGCTTTGCTCTGCCAGACGTTCATAACATCTGGTGTTGCTCCAGTAGCAGGCTTGGCACCTAGCGGTGCTTCCAGGACGTAATTCTTCTGTGCAGCAATGAGGATAATCCTCAAGTTACGGACCCAGTCCGTGTAATTGCTACCATCATCTTTAAACTTTGCTTTCTCAAGGAACGCATTAAAATTCAACGGAACAACAGCACGAGCCATCTATCTACAATCAACATAAACAAGCAAGATACTATCAGGTACTAAGTTCATGATAAATTTAAGTTCAATTAATCATATTACTTAAGAACTCCCACTTAGACAGACATCCCTCTAATCCTCTAAGTGATTACGTGATCCAAATCAACTAAACCATGTCCGACCCTCACGTGAGATGGAGTAGTTTCATCGGTGAACATCATTATGTTGATCATATCTACTATATGATTCGCGCTCGACCTTTCGGTCTCCGTGTTCCGAGGCCATATCTGTATATGCTTGGCTCGTCAAGTATAACCTGAGTATTCCGCGTGTGCAACTATTTTGCACCCGTTGTATTTGAACGTAGAGCCTATCACACCCGATCATCACGTGGTGTCTCAGCACGAAGAACTTTCGCAACGGTGCATACTCAGGGAGAACACTTCTTGATAATTTAGTGAGAGATCGTCTTATAATGCTACCCTCAATCAAAGCAAGATAAGATGCATAAAAAGATAAACATCACATGCAATCAATATAAGTGATATGATATGGCCATCATCATCTTGTGCTTGTGATCTCCATCTCCGAAGCACCGTCATGACCACCATCGTCACCGGCGCGACACCTTGATCTACATCGTAGCATCGTTGTCGTCTCGCCAATCTTATGCTTCCACGACTATCGCTACCGTTTAGTGATAAAGTAAAGCATTACATCGTGATTGCATTGCATACAATAAAGCGACAACCATATGGCTCCTGCCAGTTGCCGATAACTCGGTTACAAAACATGATCATCTCATACAATAAAATTTAGCATCATGTCTTGACCATATCACATCACAACATGCCCTGCAAAAACAAGTTAGACGTCCTCTACTTTGTTGTTGCAAGTTTTACGTGGCTGCTACGGGCTTAAGCAAGAACCAATCTCACCTACGCATCAAAACCACAACGATAGTTTGTCAAACAGACTCCGTTTTAACCTTCTCAAGGACCGGGCGTAGCCATACTCGGTTCAACTAAAGTTGGAGAGACAGTCGCCCGCAAGCCATCTATGTGCAAAGCACGTCGAGGGAACTGGTCTCGCGTAAGCGTACGCGTAAGGTTGGTCTGGGTCGTCTCGTCCAACAATACCGCTGAACCAAAGTATAACATGCTGGTAGGCAGTATGACTTGTATCACCCACAACTCACTTGTGTTCTACTCGTGCAAATAACATCAAACCATAAAACCTAGGCTCTGATACCACTGTTGGTGAACGTAGTAATTTCAAAAAAATTCCTACGCACACGCAAGATCATGGTGATGCATAGCAACGAGAGGGGAGAGTATGATCTACGTACCCTTGTAGATCGCAATGGAAGCGTTGACACAACGTAGAGGAAGTAGTCGTACGTCTTCTTCCCGATCCGACCGATCCAAGCACCGTTACTCCGGCACCTCCGAGTTCTTAGCAGACGTACAGCTCGATGACGATCCCCGGGCTCCGATCCAGCAAAGTTTCGGGGAGGAGTTCCGTCAGCACGACGGCGTGATGACGATCTTGATGTTCTACTGACGCAGGGCTTCGCCTAAGCACTACAACGATATGATCGAGGTGGAATATGGTGGCAGGGGGCACCGCACACGGCTAAGGAACGATCACGTGGATCAACTTGTGTGTCTTGGGGTGCCCCCTGCCCCCGTATATAAAGGATCAAGGGGAGGAGGCCGGCCGGCCAGGTGTGGCGCGCCAAGGAGGAGTCCTCCTCCTAGTAGGAGTAGGACTCCTACTAGGAGGGGGAAAGAGGTGGAGTGGGAGAAGGAAAGGGGGGGCGCCGCCCCCCTCCCCTAGTCCAATTCGGACCAGGGAGGAGGTGGCACGCGGCCCACCTCTGGCAGCCCTTCTCTCTCTCTCCACTAAAGCCCATAAGGCCCACTACTTCTCCAGGTAGGGTTCCGGTAACCCTCCGGCTCTCCGGTTTTCTCCGAAATCACCCGGAACACTTCCGGTGTCCGAATATAGTCATCCAATATATCAATCTTTATGTCTCGACCATTTCGAGACTCCTCGTCATGTCCGTGATCACATCCGGGACTCCGAACTAACTTCGGTACATCAAAATGCATAAACTCATAATAACTGTCATCGTAACGTTAAGCGTGCGGACCCTACGGTTCGAGAATAATGTAGACATGACTGAGACACATCTCCGAACAATAACCAATAGCGGGACCTGGATGCCCATATTGGCTCCTGTATATTCTACGAAGATCTTTATCGGTCAGACCGCATAACAACATACGTTGTTCCCTTTGTCATCGGTATGTTTCTTGCCCGACATTCGATCGTCGGTATCCAATACCTAGTTCAATCTCATTACCGGCAAGTCTCTTTACTCGTTCCGTAATACATCATCTTGCAACTAACTCATTAGTTGTAATGCTTGCAAGGCTTATGTGATGTGCATTACCGAGAGGGCCCAGAGATACCTCTCCGACAATCGGAGTGACAAATCCTAATCTCGAAATACGCCAACCCAACATCTACCTTTGGAGACACCTGTAGTACTCCTTTATAATCACCCAGTTACGTTGTGACGTTTGGTAGCACCCAAAGTGTTCCTCCGGTAAACGGGAGTTGCATAATCTCATAGTCATAGGAACATGTATAAGTCATGAAGAAAGCAATAGCAACATACTAAACGATCGGGTGCTAAGCTAATGGAATGTGTCATGTCAATCAGATCATTCAACCAATGATGTGACCTCGTTAATCAAATAACAAGACCTTGTTCATGGTTAGGAAACATAACCATCTTTGATTAACGAGCTAGTCAAGTAGAGGCATACTAGTGACACTAAGTTTGTCTATGTATTCACACATGTATTATGTTTCCGGTTAATACAATTCTAGCATGAATAATAAACATTTATCATGATATAAGGAAATAAATAATAACTTTATTATTGCCTCTAGGGCATATTTCCTTCACTTGCCGGCAAGAAAGAGCTTGCCCGGCAAGAGGAGCTTGCCGGCACGAAAGATCTTGCCGGGCGTGACGCCGAGCCGAGCGAGCCTGCCGAGGATACGAGCGGCTCGTTGGAGATCAACTCCTCTTCCTCCTCATCCTCAGACAGCTCACCGCAAGCAGAGCCTCCATCTCCACCAAGAAGGCGTCTTCGTAAGGCCGGGGACGTAGCGAGGCGGTAGGCGAGCCGACAGTCGCCGCGCCGCGCGACACGCTCCACCGCGGAAAGCACTGTTGCTGCGGGAGCGCCCCACGCTGCGGCGGCAACTCGAGCGGGGTCTTCCCGGACCACTGCTTCTGCTCCCGCCAAGCAGCCAAGGGAACCTACTCCTCCGCCTTCCCGCGCCGGACGCGAGCCGGACTTTGACTTCTCCGCGTTCAGCTCCGACGAGGAAGAAGAAGAAGAGTAAGATTTTCTTGTTGTACTTGCAGTGCTTCAATCCTTGCTGTTTTTGTCTTGCATCTCATTTGCTTTACTCTGAACCTTTTCTTTCTTAGGACTCTGGCCCAGAGAGCGGCGAAGAGAGCCAAGGCCCCGGTGATTGTCATCGAGGATGAACCCACCGCGTCAGCAGGGGATGCGCCCGAGACAACCCTGCCGGACCCGGCAACTGTTCTCCAGAGCAGCCCCCAGCGTAAGTATATGGTTTGCTTTCCGCTGTTAGGCGCGCATGGAGATTCTTGCTTCGCTGATATCTGAATGTTGACTTGTGCAGGAGCAGAGCAGCCCCACCAGGAACGCCCGGAGGCCGCCCTCGAAACGCCAAGGGAGAGTCCTCCAGCAAGGGAGAGGTCCCCGGCAAGGGAGAGCTCTCCGGTAAGGGAGACGTCTTCCGCAAGGGAGACATCTCCGGCAAGGGAGGGTTCCCCGGCAAGGGACAACACCAGTGGCCCCCCGATGGCGGAGACCACAACTGCGGAACCTGGCACAGGTACTCTCCTTGCTTCAAAACTTCCCTTGGGTTCTTCTTCTTTTAATCCTCTTTTTTTGGATATTTGCTTGATTCTTCTCCCCTTTCCGGCTGTCAGATCCATCTGCTGCGGAGCCGATGGAGACCGAGGTTGCCGCCGATGACGCCGTTGCCGCCGAGGAAGCAGCCGGCGCTGATGAGCCCGCCTGCAAAGAGGCCGCCAGGGCTGCCGCTGCAGAAGCAGGCAGGAGATCTGGCGATCGCACTGACGACCCTGAGGCCGCAGGAGTGCCAGGCGCTGCACCGACCATCGATCCCTCCGCCGCTGCCGCAGCGCCAGGCTCCGAAGAGCCCCAGCCTGGCGTTTACTTGAAGGCCAGCGACGACATCTTCATCAACCTCCCCTGGGCGTCAGGATCCAGGGCGCCGGTCGAAGGAGAGATCTTCGACGGAGAAGTGCTCGCCTCCGCCGGGCTGGCGCTGGTTGACGCGCCAAGCAGCAGCAGCGGCGAGCCCGAGGAGGAGCGACTGCTGCAGAAGCTGGTGTCGCTCTACCGCACCCGGCAAGCCAAGCTAGAATCCCGCGAGGCGCTTGTCGCGAAGGCGGGAGTCGACATCGAGAAGCGCGCGGAGGAGCTCCGGGGGCACAACCAGGAAGCTCTCCGCTCCCTGGCACAGGAGCGGGCGCGACTTGCCGAGGAGCGGGAGGCCTTCCTCCTTGAGAAGGCCGAAGCTGAAGAGCAACAGCGGCTTGCCGCTGAGAAGTTGTCCGTGCAAGAAGGCGAGCTGGTGCAGCGGAAGGTCCATCTTGACAGCCACGAAGAGGAGCTTGCCGCGCGCGAGCGAACAGTTGGCGGAGCCCTCAAGCAAGCAGAAGATGCTGCCGCAGCTGCCGAGGCCACCAAGAAGGAGCTGGAGACGAGGGTGGCGCAGCTGGAGGCCGATCTCAAGGCGAGCGGCGAAGAGCTTGCCGCGCTCAAGCTTGGGCGGGAGAAGGACGCCCATAGCTACTCGGAGCTGCAGGCCCGCCTCGCCGAGAAGGGCCAGGAGCACAGCGCGGCCAAGGACTCCAATGCGGATCTCGAGTTGAAGTTGATCACTTTGACCAAGACGCTGGACGGTGCCAAGGGGCAGGAGACGGCCATGAAGAAGGAGGTCAAGGCCGGCAAAGCGCTGCTGGCAAGTTCTGCTGCCGCCCAAACTGCTTTCTGGGAGAATGTGGAGCACTGGACGGAGAGTCTTGTGGATGTTGCCACAGATATCGACAGGGAGCTGGCGCAGCTGGGGATGGAGGATCTCGGGTATCCCTCCGACGAGAACCTCCAACCCAGCGGCAAGCTCACCTTATTCTTCAAAGGCGTGGCGACGGCCCTCCGGCGACTCCGGGAGAGGATCCCAAAGCAGCTGGCCGATGAATCGCGCAAGATCTGCGCGGGAGCTCTTCAGAAGGTGCCGGTGATGGTGGCTTTCCGCAACCCGAGCCTTAACCTCACCAACGTCCTGAGGTCCTTGCCGCCGGACGCCGATCTGGAGGCGCTCAAGACCCTTGTCGCACCCATTGTGGACAAGGTGAGCGGGATCAAGAGGGTTGAGGGCGATCGCGTAGACTAGGCCGCCCATTTGCTTCTTTTCTTGTCGCTGCTAGTCATGTTACGAGAACAATTTGTTAGAGCTGCGACAAGCTATCTTGTAATATAACTCTATTTTGGGTACTGATTGCAATGTTATTTCCTCTACTTGATTCCTTCCTTTGTATGTTTTTACCCTACGCTTTTAGGGAACTTGCTGGCGTAGGCACCTTTGCCGTGAGCGCTGAGTGCGGAATGTCAACAGCCTGCTGGCGGTGCCGCTACTGACAAGAAACCTTGTCGCAGCTAGTTGCAGCTCACTTAAGTCGTTGAGCGGACTCGAAACAACAGTAAGGGCGCAACTAGCTACGAGTTGGTTCCTCTGCGCACAGGTTTTCCATACAAAGGACGGTCGTTCAAGGAAGATAACTTAAAAATTTAAAGGGAATCTGATTGCTCAAGCTTTGGCAACTTATCTTTTCTGTCATTTGTTTCCCGGCAAGGCGAAACTTTCTTGAACGACGCCTCCTCCATACCATATCTTCTCCTTTCCCCCCGGCAAACTTGTGGGCGAGGGAACCTTCCTTTCCTTGAGAAAAAGGTACGAGGAGAAAAGATATGGAGCCTTATGGCTCGTTGTTGCTTACCGGGCTAGGTGCTGCACAGAGTGTCAGATATGACATGCAAGAAAAATAAAAATAAAAGGCATGAAACTGACAAGATGTGCGGAGCACATGATCTTTATGCACGGGATCTGCGCCCGGCTTTGTACAAAGGATTACATGCAACAGCGGCAAGACTTGTACAAAAGGTGGTTGCCGGAACGGGTTCCGGCAACCGCGCCCTACGGGTAAAACTTGCGAAGATGCTCTATGTTCCAGGAGTTGCTCACTGGAATGCCATCTTCGGTCTCAAGGCGGACAGCGCCAGGCCTAGTGACTCGTTTCACCCGGTAAGGGCCTTCCCACTTCGGCGTCAACTTGTTGGAGTTCTTGGTGGACTGAACGCGCCGAAGAACAAGGTCGCCTTCCTCAAGACTTCTGGCGTTAACTTTGCGGCTATGGTAGCGGCGCAAAGCTTGCTGGTAGTGAGCAGCTCACACAGCAGCCTGAAGACAGTCTTCCTCAAGGAGCAGCGCGTCATCTTGTCGCAGATGCTCTTGCTCAAGCTCATCATAAGCGAGCACTCGAGGCGAGCCGTATACGAGTTCCGTGGGGAGAACTGCCTCTGCTCCATAGACTAAAGCGAAAGGTGTCTGGCCAGTGGCTCGATTTGGCGTCATTCTGATCGACCAAAGAACCACCGGCAGCTCCTCGATCCAGTTTCTTCCGCACTTGTGCAGCCTGTCGAAAGTTCTGGTCTTGAGCCCACGCAGCACTTCAGCATTTGCCCTCTCCGCTTGACCGTTGCTTCTCGGGTGAGCAACATAAGCGAAGCAGACCTTGGCGCCAAGATCTTGGACGTACTGCATGAAGGTGCGGCTCGTGAATTGCGTACCGTTATCGGTGATTATCCTGTTAGGGATCCCGAAGCGGCAAACAATTGACCTGAAGAACTTGACTGTTGACTGTGCTGTTACCTTCCTCACTGGTTCCACTTCCGGCCACTTTGTGAACTTGTCGATTGCAACGTACAAGTACTCAAAGCCCCCGACTGCTCGGGGAAAGGGGCCGAGGATATCGAGCCCCCAGACCAAAAATGGCCAGGATAAAGGGATCGTCTGGAGAGCTTGAGCTGGCTGGTGTATCTGCTTGGAATGGAACTGGCACGCTTCACACTTGGTTACTTGTGCAGTTGCATCCTGGAGGGCTGTCGGCCAAAATAAACCTTGCCGGAATGCTTTGCCGACAAGTGCTCTTGCGCCAATGTGGTGACCACATATGCCTCTATGTATCTCTGCCAACACTTTTGTCCATCTTCCCGGGGAATACACTTCAATTTCACACCGTTGAGTCTTTTTCTGTACAGTGTGCTGTCGACAAACTGGTACATACCAGGACCGTAAGAAAGACGGAAAGTTGAGAGAACCCGCTGACGGGTCGCAGTGGAGAAAAATCGAGAGAAAGTACTGGGATGAGTTTGCAAAGGACCCAAGGAACGTATGGTTTGCTTTAAGTGCGGATGGCATTAATCCTTTCGGGGAGCAGAGCAACAATCACAACACCTGGCCCGTGACTCTATGTATGTATAACCTTCCTCCTTGGATGTGATCGAAGCAGAAGTTCATTATGATGCCAGTTCTCATCCAAGGCCCTAAGCAACCCGGCAACGACATTGATGTGTACCTAAGGCCATTAGTTGAAGAACTTTTACAGCTGTGGCATGGAAACGGTGTACGTACGTGGGATGAGCACAAAAAGGAGGAATTTGACCTAAAGGCGTTGCTGTTCGTGACCATCAACGATTGGCCCGCTCTCAGTAACCTTTCAGGACAGACAAACAAGGGATACCACGCATGCATGCACTGTTTACTTGGCACCGATAGTATATACCTGGGAAGCTGTAGGAATAATGTGTACCTAGGACATCGTCGATTTCTTCCGACCAACCATCAATGTCGAAAGAAAGGCAAGCATTTCAAAGGCGAGGCAGATCACTGGAAGAAGCCCGCCATGCGTACCGGTGATCACGTACTTGCTATGGTCAATGATTTACATGTAATCTTTGGAAAGGGTCCCGGCGGACTAGCTGTTCCGAATGACGCTGAGAATCACGCACCCATGTGGAAGAAGAAATCTATATTTTGGGACCTACCCTACTGGAAAGACCTAGAAGTCCGCTCTTCGATCGACGTGATGCACGTGACGAAGAACCTTTGCGTGAACCTGCTAGGCTTCTTGGGCGTGTATGGGAAGAAAAAAGATACACCTGAGGCACGGGTGGACCTGCAATGCTTGCACGAAAAAGTGGGGATGCCTCCGAAGCAGTATGAAGGTCCTGCCAGCTACGCTCTTACGAAAGAAGAGAAAGAAATCTTCTTTGAATGCCTGCTCAGTATGAAGGTCCCGACTGGCTTCTCGTCGAATATAAAGGGAATAATAAATAAGCCAGAGAAAAAGTTCCAGAACCTAAAGTCTCATGACTGCCACGTGATTATGACGCAACTGCGTCCGGTTGCATTGAGGGGGCTTCTACCGAAAAACGTCCGATTAGCCATTGTGAAGCTATGTGCATTCCTCAATGCAATATCTCAGAAGGTGATCGATCTAGAAATTGTACCAATGCTAAGGAGTGATGTGGTGCAATCTCTTGTCAGTTTCGAGCTGGTGTTCCCACCATCCTTCTTCAATATCATGACACACGTCCTAGTTCATCTAGTCGACGAGATTGTCATTCTGGGGCCCGTATTTCTACACAGTATGTACCCCTTTGAGAGGTTCATGGGAGTCCTAAAGAAATATGTTCGTAACCGCGCTAAGCCAGAAGGAAGCATCTCCATGGGCCATCAAACAGAGGATGTCATCGGGTTTTGTGTTGACTTCATCCCTGGCCTTAAAAAGATAGGTCTCCCTAAATCGTGGTATGAGGGGAGACTGACTGGAAAAGGCACGCTTGGAAGGGACTCAATAATATGGAGGGACGGATATTCTTGGTCTCAAGCACACTACACAGTTCTACAGAACTCTACCTTGGTGACCCCGTATGTCGATGAACACAAGAACAGTCTGTGCTCCAAACACCCGGAGCAGTGCGATGACTGGATTACATGTGAACCCATCAGGACTTTCAGCAGTTGATTGGAAACACGTCTCAGAGGTGATAGCACTGTTTGTGATGAGCTGTACTTATTTTCCAGGGGACCATCTTCGACTATAATGATTTGGAAAGGATACGAGATAAATGGGAATACATTTTACATGATTGACCAAGATCAAAAGAGCACCAACCAAAACAGCGGTGTCCGCTTTGATGCAGCAACCGACAGGGGAAAGGACACATATTATGGTTACATAGTAGACATATGGGAACTTGACTACGGAGTAGATTTTAAGGTCCCTTTGTTTAAGTGCAAGTGGGTTAATCTGTCAGGAGGCGGGGTACAGGTAGACCCACAGTACGGAATGACAATAGTGGATCTGAAAAATCTTGGGTACGCTGACGAACCGTTCGTCCTAGCCAATGATGTGGCACAGGTTATCTATGTGAAGGACATGTCTACCAGACCGAGGAAAAGAAAAGATAAGGAAGCGAATACATCATACGATGAGCCAAAGCGCCATTCCTCCCTTCAAAGTCAAGGATGACCCAAGCATCCTGATAAACGATGAAGATTATCCATGGTTACGGCGCAATAAGCAAATGACACAAGCGAAGAAAAAGGGAAGACTTTCTCCCGCAACTATTATGATGATACCATGCCAACTTTGTAATAGACGAGTATGATACCATTGTCCGTTTTGTACATGCACATGCTATCCCAACTTTTTCAGAGTTCATTTGAAAACTATGAATTTCAAAGAATTTAAATTTTAAATATTCAAATTTGAAAACTAATGGCACAAACAGAAAGTCTAAAACTAATGGCACTAACAGAAAGTTTATAATTTTGCTGACCTAAAAGCAAAAAATAAATAAAAATAAAGCAAAAAACCAAAAGAAAATAAATATTACAGAAAACAAAACAAAAAATCGGAAAAAATAAATATAGCAACAATAAGTATTTTATTGTAAGTAGAAACAAAATAAAACGAATAAAGCAACAAAGAAAACCAAAAAAGTGTTTCAAATTTGAAAACTAATGGCACTAACAGAAAGTTTATAATTTTTCTGAAACTAAAAGCAAAAAGAATTAAAAAATAAAGCAAAAAACAAAAGAAAATAAATAATGCAGAAAACAAAATAAAAAAACTAGAAAAAAAATAAATATAGCAACAATAAGTTTTTTGTTGTAAATAGAAACAAAATAAACTAAATAAAGCAACAAAAAAACAAAAAAGACAAAAAAAGTGCCACCTACTGGGCCCCCACGGCCTGAATACGACTAGAAACCCTATGATGGGCCAGGATTCAGGCCCATGGGAGGCCCAGTAGGCCCACAGGCACAGATTGCATTGTTAGGCCCGAAAGCCTGCTTTAGAGAGGAGCTCGAGAGGGAGGGCGCACCACACCATATAAATAGGTGCGCCCCCCTCTCAACTAGCAAGGTGGGACTAAATATTTGGGTTCGGGGCAGCACAGGCCTTTGGTCCCGGTTGGTGGCACCAACCGGGGCTAAAGGGGTGCATTAGTCCCGGTTGGTCCTACGACCCGGGACTAATGCCCCCCTTTAGTCCCGGTTGATGCCACCAACCGGGACAAAAGGCCGCCGCTTCCCGCCCTTTGGGCTACTGAAAAAAGGCCTTTGGTCCCGGTTGGTGGCACCAACCGGGACTAAAGGGGGGCATTAGTCCCGGTTCGTCCTACGAACCGGGACCAATGGCTTTGCTATATAAGCAAAGACTTAGCGTTTTTCATTTCATCTCTGC